>NW_022280066.1:2560410-2565410 GCF_004355925.1 Anarrhichthys ocellatus | reverse complement strand
CCAGAGGTGGATACCTCCTCCCCCTGGAACTGATGGGAAAGGGCATCAGGCTTGACATTGCGGGAACCGGGGCGATAGGAGAGCGTGAAGTGGAACCGGGTGAAGAATAATGACCACCTGGCCTGTCGGGAATTGAGTCTCTTGGCTGTGCGGATGTACTCAAGGTTCTTATGGTCGGTCCAAACCAGGAATGGGAGCTTGGTCCCCTCCAACCAATGCTGCCACTCCTCCAGGGCCAGCTTCACTGCTAGTAGTTCTCGGTTACCAATGTCATAGTTTCTCTCGGCGGGGGAAAGCCGTTGCGAGAAAAAGGCGCAGGGATGGAGCTTTTGGTCAGTGGCCGAGCGCTGGGACAGGACAACCCCAACTCCTATGTCGGAGGCATCCACCTCCACCACAAACTGTTTGTCTGGATCCGGGACTCGGAGGATGGGTGCAGAAGTGAACCTGGACTTCAGGTTCTGGAAAGTCTCTTCAGCTGCAGAAGTCCAACGGAAAGGGGTCTTGGAGGAGGTGAGGGCGGTGAGTGGGGAAGCGACCGCGCTGTAATTCCTGATGAACCTCCGATAGAAATTGGCGAACCCCAGGAAACTTTGAAGTTGCTTGCGGGAGCTTGGGACAGGCCAGGTAGTGACAGCGGCAACCTTAGCTGGGTCCATCTGGATGCTGCCCTGGGAGACGATATAACCCAGGAATAAGACCGTGGGAACATGAAACTCGCACTTCTCCGCCTTCACAAACAGGGAGTTCTCCAGTAGGCATTGAAGCACGGACTGGACGTGGTGCACATGTTCCTCTTGGTTCTTGGAGAAGATCAGGATGTCGTCGAGGTAGACGAATACGTGCCGGTCCAACATGTCTCGGAGCACGTCGTTAACCAGGGCCTGGAAGACGGCGGGGGCGTTGGTTAAGCCGAAGGGCATCACAAGGTACTCGTAATGTCCTTTAGGTGTATTGAATGCAGTCTTCCACTCATCCCCTTCTCTGATCCGGACCAGGTGATAGGCGTTGCGGAGGTCAAGCTTGGAGAAGATGGTGGCTCCTTGAAGTAGCTCGAAGGCCGTTGCAATGATTGGCAAGGGGTACTGGTTCTTAATCGTGATTTCATTTGAGACCCGGTAGTCGATGCAGGGTCTGAGAGTCTTGTCCTCCTTCTCCACAAAGAAAAATCCATCCCCTGCAGGAGAGGACAAGGGGCGTATGATACCGGAAGCCAGGGAGTTGTTAATATAATTGTCCATCGCTTCTCTTTCAGGAAGAGACAGGGAATACAGGCGCCCCTTAGGTGGGAACATACCAGGATGGAGGTCGATGGCACAATCATACGGACGGTGGGGAGGCAGAGACATGGCCTTGGACTTGTTGAACACCTCCCTAAAGTCCAAGTATTCTGCAGGAACCCCCATAAGTTCAGGGGTGCAATTGGTGAGCGCGGCACCTCGTGGAACGGCAGCTTGCTTCAGGCAGACTAGATGACAGGACTGGCTCCAACCCCGAAAAGCCCCCGTAGTCCAGTCGATGTGCGGATTATGTCGACGCAGCCAGGGGTATCCCAGAATGAGGGGGATGCGAGGGGTTTGCAAGATGTGGAAGCTGATGGTCTCGTGATGGTTGCCTGACAGCAGCATGTGTACCGGAACGGTTTGATGAGTCACTGTGCCCAGAAGATGACCGTCCAGGGCGCTGGCTGGAACAGCCTGGGGAAGAGGTATCCGGTCGATCCCCAACTGTGTACAGAGGTCCTCGTCCATAATAGATGCGTCTGCTCCAGAATCCAGGAAGGTGGAAATAGTATGGGAGCCCCCGTTCAACAGTACTTGGGCGTGGAAAAGTGGCCGTTGACAGGCGGAGGATCGGGAAACTGCTCGGCTCACCAGTACTGGCGAGCCCGGGCTGTTAAAGGGCAATTGTGAGCAAACATGACCCACCTGGCTTGACTGTTCCCAGCGCCTTGTCAGCCACCTCACCTGGATGCGGCAATCCACTCTGGAGGTTGCCTCGATAAGTCCGTCCAGGGATGTGGGTAGCTCGAACGCGATGAGTTCATCCTTGACGTAATCCGCTAACCCGAGTAGATACGCATCACACTGGGCATCCATGTTCCAAGAGCTTAATCGTGCCTGAGTCCGGAAATCAATGGCGTAGTCCGTGACAGATCGGTGGCCCTGCTGGAGCCCCATTAGCCCTCTGGTGACGTCCGGTCCTCTGGACACCAGTCCGAAAACCTTGCGTAGTTCGGCGGAGAAGGACTGGAAGGAAGCACAGGCAGGAGTCCGACGATCCCATTCCGCTGTTCCCCACAGACGAGCTCTCCCAGTCAGGTGGTTGATGGTAAACGCCACCCTGGCATCCTCTGACACAAAGGTGCAGGGCTGCAACACAAACAGGATGGAACAGTTCGTCAGGAATGCGTTGCATCCCTCAGGATCCCCAGCGTAACGTTTGGGCTCCCCCACCCGGGGCTCTGAGACTGCCATAGTTACTGCTGGATCCATTCCCAAGGGAACCGGAGCAAGTGGCGGCGACGCCGTCGCGTTGGTCGGAACTGCGACTGCCGTGAGTTGTCGTACCTGGTCAATCAACGTGATGAGCATCTGGTTCTGATTCGCCAGGTTGTGGTGAACCTCGGCGGTGTTGGTGACCACCATGGTCTCAGTTCGTTGCATCGTCTCCTCGATCGCCTCGAGCCGGGTCCATGCCATGGTGCCATCTGCTGGATCCATGATGGGGCCAGATCGTACTGTAACGGGTGTAGTTAGGACCCAGGAGCAGTACGACAACACCAGGACTGATATGATTTGAGTTCTTTATTTGCAACACACGACAGGCAGAAGATTCTCTGGAAGAATCTGACAGATTTCTCGTGGTCAAGGACAGAAGGGCTGAGTAAGTTACCAGGGCAGAGGCAAGGCGAGGTAGTCCGGGACAGGCAGGGTCGGCAACAGGGAATCAGTCCAAGGGTGAGTGCGGGAAAGTTGAGCATGAATGCAAAGAACGATCTGGCAGTGAGTGTGTCTGAGGCAGGGGTTTATATAGTGAAGAGGCAGAGTGAGCAGGTGAGAGTGATGAGCTGATGAGGCGAGTGTGACTGGCAGGTGCACTGAATGAACTAATTAGGTGAGTGAAAGGTGGATAGAAGTGACAGGGCAGTGACAGAAAACTCCTCTTTTCTACTTCAGCAATCAGACCCATCCAACCCTGCGCTTTCAAAGCGTGGAACAAGAATAATTAGAAACAGGGTGTCCGACTGAAGTTCAGAGCTGCGCAGTGCTGCATCGCTCGTAGCCAGTTAGGACACATTGTAATCGACAATATATACACAAAATATGGATATATATTAATATATTTAGAGCGAATAATTGAACCTCATTTTTGGCCAATACTGACAGCAGTACAAGACACTTGAGGTGTAAACTGTGAAAGCAGTTTGACATTACTTGAACTGAAGGAATGGTAAATGAACTGTACACTTTTCTAGTCTTCCGACCACTCGAAGCGCTTTAACACTCACATTCACGCTCATTCATACACTGATGACAGGGGCTACCATGCAAGGTGCCACCTGCTCATCAGGGCTAACTCACATTCATACCAAAGGTACAGCCTGCGGGAGCAGTTTGGGGTTAATAGCCTTGCCCAAGGACACATCGACATGGACTAGTGGAGCCGCGATCGAACCGCCGATCCTCTGATTGAAGGACGACCCTGCTCTACCGCTGAGCCACAGTCGCCCCTGACGCTGGAGAGGAAAGCATGTGTTGAAGCATGACTACTGAAAACTGATTAAGTGTCATTTTAAATTGTAATACTGATACAAGAAGATGTAAGTACTGCAAGAAGATAAGGTGTATGCACTGTAAGCAGCTAAAATGTCAGCTGGACTGCTGAGCTGACAGAATAAGAAGCACTAATTGAAGAGATGAAACGATAACGTGCAACTGGGGAAACTGTGGATGTGTGTAAGTGCTGATAGCAGTTGAAATGTCAGTTAAAGTGTTAGCATTGAATGCTATTAGCCTGTGTACTGGTATGGAAGTGCTAAGCAGTTCTGACAGCAATTTCCAACTGTGTGTGACTGTACAGCATCCACTCTGACATGTCATAGCAGGGCAGACACAGGAGTTGTTCATTATGGCCCATGCTCTTTAGTGTTGTAGTCATTCCAGTGAGCCATTAGCCACAATAGCAAGGCCGAAATGCAGCAGGGCCATAATTAATGTTATTAATTACACCTGCGTTCACCCTGCACGACAAAATGGCTGCTGTGCAAAGAGTCTTTACAAACACCTTGTGCCAATTACTCTTACTGACTGGGATTTGACACTGTGAGTGACAGAACAACAAGCCGAATGCAATGGTGTGAAATATTCTTCAAACAATAGTGGTATTAGCATATTAAAAGGTTCCTAAATTTTTGTTTTGCTGAGGAGATTCGGGAGTTTGTTAACATTGGTGGCAATGGAAAAGTTGAGAGCTTTGAAGATCATCACTCAGGAAGTAAGTTGTAGTGGTTAGATACTGTATTACCATTGTTTGACGAAACTATGTCATTTTCACTGTGTTTTATTTAAATAACAGATTCAAGAATATGATTCCTGTATTCAATGTGAGACACTCGTTATTAGGAGAGACTGATGTCACTAGGGAATGCCTCATTACTGTCTTTGGTTTATGCAATGCAACTCTATATAACTATCTGGAAGGTTTTCTATCTTGCCTTCAATGCAGAGGTTAGTTTTGATCACCTGCTGTGTTTTTCAAACTTTTATTAATTTTTCATGTAAACAAAGGCTCATCTTTTGTGATTTTAATGCATAGTAATAAAAAGGGAGATTCACATGGGGGATTTAAGGGAAATTTCTTAAGAGACAGGATTAACTAGTGAAGAACACGGGGGGAAGATTAAACTCCAAGGTTGGATGTGAACGCTAATAACATGTGGTGTCCCGAGATTCTCTCTCTCTCTCTCTCTCTCTCTCTCTCTCTCTCTCTCTCTCTCT
>NW_022280066.1:2545049-2560400 GCF_004355925.1 Anarrhichthys ocellatus | reverse complement strand
CTCTCTCTCTCTCTCTCTCTCTCTCTCTCTCTCTCTCTCTCTCTCTCGAGCGTGCTGCTGCTCTGCACTGCTCTCATACGGCAGTTACAGCTGATAACGCCGTCCTGGCCAACGGCATGGTCGTAGCTCCCGCCCTCTGTTTGGGATTATCCGAAGTGTGGTTGTATGTGGTACTTCTCCATAGTCAGTATACAGACAAGAAAACCAGCACAGGAGCAAAGCATTGTACTGCTGAAGAAGCCAATAGTGTTTTGTCAACTGGGTCTGGTGGCTTTTAAGAGAGCATAGATAAGTTTCACTTTCAGTTCAGCTCCCCATTGGAAAATATTCTAAATATAGCGTACGTTTAATGAATGAAAATCCAATGCACTTTTAGGCATCTCAAATACGTACACAGCAGTACATTGCCTTACTCCTGTTCTGGTACTCCTGTCTGTTTCTCCAAACTCTACCTACAGTAGGTAATAATACACTGACTATGGAGAAGTACCTCATACAACCACACTTCATATAATGCAAACTTCCCTCTAACAGCACATTACACTGTGGTGGCCTGTAATGTGTGAAACTATGTGCTGCCACCACAGAAACTATTTAACGTTAAGTTTAGGCAACAACATCACTTGGTAATGTTTAGGAAAGAAAAGATCATGCATGGTTTGGGTTAAAAGAACTACATTTGTTCCATTAGCCCCATACGTAGCCTACGTCATTTAAAATAACTCAACATTGAGTTTTGGTTTCACACAGGACACGGACACTAATCTCCTGGGTTTGACCTCCACCCTTTGTAGATTTTTGACCCAAACTTATTTCTGCTGAACCAGGGAATTTGTGTGTCCACCATGAAAAGGGATCCTAAATGTCTGTCCATTGGCATTGTTCCTGTGGCACTGACATGTCATTTTAACACATTAGGTGCCTGCACCACCCAATACGCTGTTAAGAGGTTGTGGTCATTTCACATATTTCCGTGAGATCAGGCACACTGTTTTGTTTTCATGGCATGTAGATTTATTGAATGGTTCATGACACTACTCTCATCAATCAGACACGGCAGCAAAAAAGCTCTAATAAACCCACTGTACAATACCTGCCCAGCACCAAACACTAGTCAGGCAAAGTCAGAGACCGGTAAAGGAAGTGGAACATCTAGCAGCTAAACTGCCAAGGTTTTGTCTCAGAGATGGTATGGACAGATCGGCATGAGCTGTTTAGCAAGTAATGATCGCAAGCAGCTCGTTTCACTCCAACAAGCCAGGTACTTTACCTCCTTGAGACAACCCATGAAGTTGTTGCTGACTGGAGATCCAGGTAGGTCAGCGGTGCTGGGGCTTCCACCCACATAGAAGAAGTCATCAGAGCCCAACATGGTGTAGTCCTCCTGGGTGTAACCTGTGGTGGTCAGAATCCCATCCACTGATATTGTCACCTGACAGAGAGAAATGAACAGTGAGTGTGAAATATAATGTTTTTCTTGGATTGTCAGGATCGAAGATTGTCTCGTGTTTTAGAACTCACTCGGGTCTGTGTAAATTATAGATCTCAGACCTGGTGATGTGTTTACAGATATAAAGATAATCTGACAGCCCATCATTTTCTTCATTTTTGATGTAAGTTAGTAGATGCTATTTGTGGAAGTTGAAACTTTTAACAGGTATAAAAGGTTAGTTAAATGTCAAAATAAAAATTCAAACAGGGTGAATTTAGCTCCAGACACTCACAAACATGCATTGGTATTCTTCATCATGTAGTTCTAATAATGCACAAACGATGTGGTGTTTACTGGTTTTATTGATCTCCTTTTGTGTCTAAATATGTGATTAAATGAATAAAGATAACAGCAGTAGCATTCAGGGGCAGACAAAGAACACTCACAAACCAACGGAGAGGAGGGAGGAGTTAGTATCAAGCCACACAAAATGGAATGCAAACATGCAGACAGGACACACAGAATGGCAGAGGACACACCAACAGTGCAGGACATCAGTCATGTAGTAAAAACCTCCAAGCTCTGACGGTCCATGCACGAAGTATAATTCATTTGCCATTGTTCACGTTGTATAATGAACAATGTCAGTTTAGGGGTATTACCTAATGTCATTGGTCTACTTGTGTTAATGTAAATGTATTCTGCTACGTGTGAGTTCGTTGTTCGATAGCCGATGCTGCCACTATCCACCTTTAATAATGATTATTGAGTAAAGGAAGTCGAGGGCCATAAACAGAGACAGCTCGCCTTCAAAGTAAAAGTTGTGCATTTTCAAACGTGTTTGCTCCAGTGATCAATTTAAGGAGAACTAAATTAAATAAATAAACAAATATTCTAAATAAAGAACATAATATATAACTGTTATAAAGTCATATTTCTCCCACTTCACCACAATTGAACCTGAGTAAACCACCAATGGGTGCAAACACTGAATTATTTGTATGTAATGATTCATTATATTATCAATGTATTTATTTAATAAAGGCTTCTTAAACTACTTAATTCTTAGCAATCACTTGCTGCTTAGCTTACTTTAACCAAGTGCTATACTGAAACCACGTCTACTCTTTCAATCTTCATTATCATCCACTGTTGTAAGTTTATATTGTAATTACCTACCATCTAAACATTTATTTACAACAGTAAACGTCCTCTCCTAGTGCTTTGTGGACTTCCCAAGTGTGTCACATCTGTGTATGATTATTGTTCAGTCAAAATGCTTGTGGTGTTAGTGGCTAGGGCTCCAAATACCACGTGCAAATCCACAGTAGTGCATGATACATTTTAGCTGTGCACATACAGTATTTCTCTGCTCTACATGCACCAGTGGACAGAACTCAGGGCTGCCAACTGTCACACACTGACCCCCCCTTCTCTCTCTCTCCCCCTTTCCTGACTATCACTATCCAATAAAGGCAGAAAGCCCCCCAAAAAATTGGTCAAGTCAGCCACCGCTTGGATTTTGATGAGCATCTTATTTGTGTTGTTATGGTACCCGTTCTCGGAGCGGCCAAAAGGCCATTTACAATTGGAAATAGTTTCACTTTACTCAAATTACATAGGTAGGTTAAGGCTGCAAAACTACTTGGTTACGGTTCGACAAACATCATGGTTTGTATTAAAATAATAGTCTAACAATGTAATAACATAACTAGTGTAATAAATAATTAAAAACAACCCTGTCTTGCGCAAAGTTACATAATGTTACTTAAGAAGCACAATGCTGTTGCATAACAAGGGTAAAGTCAACGTTGACTTTTGGTTTCACACGGGACATGAACAGACATCGTGTTTTTTTGACCCAACCATCCCTACAATCTCCGCCTCCCTCCCACCCCTCAGTCGACTTTCTGACCTGTTATACTCATTATTATACCACGTAACTTTCAATAACGAGTACTAAAACACTGCTCCGACCAAATGCAAAAAACAAACAAAAAACAGCCTCATTTAATGTATCCGTGATTAACAGAAACATACAATGTCAACATTTTTATCTGGCTGCACAGCGGTCGATTTGGGAGTTCTTTTGAATCCGGCCACAGTGATAGTGCCGAGAAATAAGGACAAGTACACTCAACAAAGTTTTTGATTTAAGTAATTTTAAAAGTTTCATACACGAGTGCATGTACACAGACAATTTGTATTTCGAGCCCAGGTGGATTTGGTGGCTACCAAGTTTTCCAATGCACTGTTAGTTATCTCTAGTTTTCACTTGTTCAGGAGTGTGATAAAATGTGAGTCTGGTGTAAGGTGGATTTAGTCCATGTCAGGTCATGCACATATGCTGTAGTGCACAGGAAACTATTTTCAGACTTTCAGTGTGGATTTTGTCTCTCTCTAATTTTGGTTGTAATATGCTTCTTAACAGTTATCTAAACACCCTAACAGAAAAATCTGCAATGAAAGAGTTTTAGTAAAACCCTAGAGGAGCAAATGTTATGTGCGACTAAAGAAGAGGATGACGATAAAAAGGAAAGCAGAAAAGCAACCAGGAGAACGACAGAAGGACAAGTAAAACAAACATGAAAGCCGGGAAATACCATTGCTTTTTCGTGGGGGAATGGAATCTCTATGTACTAAAGTCCAAGAAGATGAAGAGGAAAAGTACACAGCAAACTAAAAAAAGGATAATAATGATGATATCTACCATACAATGGAGTGTGTTTACCATAGCGCGTCCATTGCCTGTTTGCCCTTTGTGCTTTTCAAAAAGGTGGGGTGGGTAAGAAACGAATTTACACAGTTGACCAGAATGTTTGTTAATACATTAAAACAAATGAAAACCAAATGATGAAAAGTGAATGAGTTAGTACACATGTTAGTAAAAACAATGGTTCATTTCATTCTGTAAGTCACTTCTTACTTACAGACAAGGGTTGAGGTTAACAGGTGGAAACCGAGGCAATGTTAAAATGGATTTGAAAAGCATCCAGAGGTAAAGATGTTTGTGGTCTGTCTCCTTACCAAGGTTCTACCATGTGTGCTGTCTTTCTCAAAAATATTTTAAAGTGATATATGTGTTATAGAAAAGTCTAGATCTATCAAGGCATGTTCCATGAAATTTGAATGTCTTCTTACTTCCTACCTACCTACCCACCCACTTGTCTTCTTCCCTACTACCCACCTGTCTATTTACGTACCTTCCTACCTATCTGTCCACCTGTGTTCTTACCTACCGACCTACCTACCTGTTTACTTACCTACATGTCTACTTACCCTCCTACCTACCTGTCTAATTACTTACCCACCTACCACTATGTGTTCTCACCTACCTACCTGTGTTCTTACCTAACTACCTACCTACCTACCTGTGTTCTTACCTAACTACCTACCTACCTACCTGTCTAACTATCTACCTGTGAACCCACTTACCAATCAACCAAATCTTAATAAGATGAGATGTAAGAAAACTTTGCCTAACCATCCCTATGCCTTACCTGCCGGAGGTTGCGGGTCACTTTGACATCATGCCACGAGTTGTCGTTGAACTTCCCGTTGACTGGTTCCACGATAGCCTCAAAGGCTCCGGAGCCCAGATTGATAACGAGGGAGACGGCGCCGTCCTTCAGTGCCAGGTTGACGTAATCAGCTGACTTGCCGGTGTGGAGGATAAGGCCGTTGCGCTGCCACGTCTTGAAGGAGAGCGTAATCTCATCGCTGCTGCTCTGGATGGGGTTCTGGGAGAGATCGTAGCAGAAGTACTCTGAGCCACGGAAAGTGGCTACATTCTCTTCCCTGGCTGTGGTGAGAAGAAAAAAGAGGAAAGGACAGATTCAAATAAAGCCCATATTTAGCAGTAAAAACATAGCAGTTTAGATTTGAATACTTTCCTCAGGATCATATCTTATATTAGATGCAGGAACCAGAGCTCTTCTTAAATCAGACTGATGAAAGTCCAGTGCCCCGTACTAGAAGGTGAGTTAATCATACCGAGGGTATCTTCTGGTTATCTGGCTTCACTAACCCCAACAACCGCGATTCATCTAGGCAGTCATTCAAACCTGGATATTAACTCGGTAAATCAACCCAGGGTTTCTCAATCTGCCTCTGAGGTTCACATAAAGTTAGCAGTATCTGACCAATCACAAACATGGACAAGTACAAAGAAGTTAAACACATTATTCAGAATGAAAGTAACTGTGTGAATGTGTAAACTAACACAATTATAATATCCCTGAACATCTAGAGCACGATAGATCTGACTATAATTACATCTGTGTATTCAGTCAGGTTAATGTGTTGATTACAAGTATTGTTTAACTTATTAGTTTAAACTGTGTTACTTTCAGTCTGAATTATGACTTTCCCTTTTTCATATTTGTGTAATATTATCTTATGATCCATGAACCGAAACCTGATCAGTAGGCAGTGCTTTTATAGGACTTGATCTGTGTCTCCAACACAACCATAACAGCAGGTTAAGTGAACCAGCGTCGTAGGACTAAAAACTCAGAGTTAACCCTGAAGTTATGTCACTAACCCCAAATCCTGCTTCATAGGACAGGCCTCAGGTCAAGACTCAAATCCTGTCAAAGCAAGTATCAAATCAAATCTCAAGTTCTTGAGGGCAAGTCCAAGTCACAAGTCTTTATAAGACAGTTGACAGTCATTGTCAAGTCTGTGAATGCTTTGATTCAAACCACATACCGTAGCAATTAAACATGTTTTTATTTCAATTTCTTTACAGAGCTGATACATTATTATTACATTATTAGCCTAATAATGTAATAATCAAGGTGTGTGGCCATTTTGATTGTTTCTCAATTCAACCAGAAAATGACTGTAGACATTGAAAGGATAAACAAAAGGTTCATAAGGTTAAATAAGACCAGTAATGGTTGTCACCTCGAAAACCCTCAAACTGTTAATATTAGTAGTATTATTAGTAAATAGAAGGTTAAGCGGTGAACTCAAGCAGAAGGCTGAACTATTAAGAGATGGAGTGAAAATGTTGTAAAGTGCCTTTTGTCATGATTTGCCGCTATATAATTTAAATTAAATTTAAAAGAACTATGAATCAAGAAATATCCCCGTATGATTGAGGGCCGTTCTAAATGACAAATACACAGAGCCACCCTGGCCGAAGAGGAATGCAGGCAATGGGAGAAGTAAAGGGAGATCGCAGATAGCTATCATCTAACAACATCAAAGGCCTAATCCTCCCAGTAAAATTGCCATTTCCTGTCAAATAGCTTGCTCAGGACACAGTGGTTATGCCTGCGATGAGACAGAGAGAAGCGAAGACGGAAGAAATGATTGTAATCTTGATAAAAGTGAAATACAGAAGAGAAGCAGGGAAGTGAAGAAAGAAAGAGAGAAACGGGCCCAGCAGAGCTGAGGGATAACACAGAGAAATGGTCCAGTCAGGACTCGTTATCTGTGAGATCATCTTCAATTAACTCACTGTTGTTTAAGACTGTGGGCTCAGTCACAACACAATCCATCAGCCACTACGAGGATCTGCATGAGTGCAGCTTCACCCCCCCCAACACACACACACTACCACTGAAAAGGGTGGGGTGGGGAAATGAAACAAAATGGTCACTGCTTTCATCTCTTTCACACAGACACCTCAGGCATCGTTTCCTCAAAGTAGACTCATCCAACACACATAGATCACTGATGATGAGAGTCGACCTCACAGTCTTACCTGCCCTGCCTTTTCTAGTTATTGCTGACATTGAAAATGAGCAAACATACCTCCTTAAAGGTATGACATACATGGTCGAGGTCTAAATGTAACACTGAGTTGGTTTGCCCTTGGTTAATGACCAGTATAGAAATGTAGATTCCAATCATAAGCCACGTATCTCAGAAAGCACAGCTCACCCAAATTCCCTTGGGAGCGCATCCACATTCCCTCTAACCGCACATCTGATATCTTATCTCACTGTTGGTACGACAATCTTACATTGCATTTGGTCTTACTCCCGAAACACCTTCAATGATAGGACAACAATCAAGTATTAAATAACAGGGCTGCATGCTATCTAACAAAGCGCTCTTCCAGACATTTTCCCACCAGCTTTTTTAATGCATTATGAACTGGAGGATACACTTAGTGAGTAAGCTTCAAATTATGATGCTCCAAGTTCCCCTCCAATGTCAGTTTTGGATGCGTCAGAGATGGCGCGTCAACATACACTTGTAACATGCATAGTGACTTTTCAGAAATAAACTTCTGTCTTCACAGGAAGTTAGGTTAAGACAACAAAACCCTTTAGTAAGGTTTAGGAAAAAAGCGTGGTTGACTTTAACTTGACTGATTAACGACTCACACGATTAGCGACTCATGTAAGTCGCGTGCCTACCGACACTAACGACTCACAGACCTAACGACTGACGCAACAAATCAGTTTCACATGGGACAAGAACAGCGGCCTCCTGTTTGTTTGACCCATCCATCTCCCCTCCCACCGGCCCTGTGTGGACCATCTCTCACTTATGCTCAGTGACTGTGTGTGTAATAATGACACGGTTGGGTTTACATTGGCGGTAGTTGCAAGCCTAGTGAGTCGCTTATGTTCACACCAAAAGCAACGCAAATTTTCACATCACGCTACTCACGCAAGTTTGACCGTGGGATCATTTGTGTTTATTTGTTCACTCGTGCTAGACACACCGGAGAGGAGGAGGGCCTTACCTCCACGTAGACAATCTTTCATCAGTCACGGCCTAAATAACCACAATTTCTGCTTTGTACCTGGGAAACCAAATGCCGTATTTACAGAGGAGTGGCGAAAGAAAGAGAGAAACGAGCCCAGTAGAGCTGAGGGATAACACAGAGAAATGTTCCAGTCAGGACTCGTTATCTGGAGATCATCTTCAATTAACTCACTGTTGTTTAAGACTGTGGGCTCAGTCACAACACTATCCATCAGCCACTACGACACTACGAGGATCTGCATGAGTGCAGCTTCACCACCCCCAACACACACACACACGCACACCAACACTGAAAAGGGTGCGGTGGGCAAATGAAACGAAATGGCCACTGATTTCATCTCTTTCACACAGACACCTCAGGCATCGTTTCCTCAAAGTAGACTCATCCAACACACATAGATCACTGATGATGATGATGAGGGAGTAGAGTATATGCTACAGTGTGTTGTTCTGGAGAATTTCAAATTGAGTTATGAACATGAATTGATGATTATCTCTGCAAGACCTACTGAGAGGTGACCTCACAGTCTTACCTGCCCTGCCTTTTCTAGTTATTACTGACATTGAACATGAGCGAACATGAGCAAACATACCCCTGTTGCTGCTTTGAACCTTGGAAACCGAACGCCGTATTCACGGTATCTAGCAAGCCACATGTCAGCTGTATGAACCCAAAATAAACACATTGTTTTTATAATTTAAAAACAGCAGGATAAAAAGGATGCTGAAATAAAATGTCTTAATAGTTCATAGTTTTTTTAGGTCAAAGCTTTTAAAATGCTTGTTTTCTGAATGGAGTTTGGATCGATTAGTGTTAGGCTTTGCTAACATTGTACCTGCTCCATCAACTCACTCACCCAGCTGCAGCCTTTGAGTTTTAATAGATACAAAATTACATTATGACACACTATCAGGGGGTAGGGAGTCTGTCATTTAATTCTGAAGGAGACAGACACAGATGCAACTGACACTGATTTCCTCATGTGCTCCGTTTTCATTTTACACAATAAATTAATTGAGGATGACATGTGTTGATTGCACACTTACAGTTATTGAATCTGTTTATACAGTAGGAAGTCCCTGTATGTTAATATGTTGGTAGGATGAGGGTTAAAGGCTGGAAGTAAAGCAGGGCCTCTCTGCGGTAAAACACTATGGAGTGATTTTTCACCTGCCTAGTGATTCGTGCAGTTCACTCAGAAGTGATAAGCTATCTACACACTGACTCCTCCTACTCCTGACTTACTCCTCTTGACAACAAAAACAGTCATGCCAGCAGTACTCCTGCTGATGCTGGAGACAAGTGCATTATATTACAGACCTTTTTTGGAAGAGATGTGAAGTGAGTATATCTTTTGCTTATGCCAGAGAGAAGTATTAAGCTGATCCCAAAAGTAACCTCACCAAATGTGACAGGACTTGCCCCTAGAAACTCCTGACTACTTGTGCCAGTTGTTTAAACCTTTTCTGGGTCAAAAGATGTTGGTCAAGACTAAAAGAAGAACTTTGGAGAGACCAGTGGAAGAATTCAAGAACATCAGAACCTGACACCTACTTGTGAAAAGAATTTAGTTCATTAACTGGCTTGTTTTTGTTTAATACAATTGTTCTCCTATACAGCTAACAATTAGGGGTTAGTCGCCCTCCGCTGGCCAGGCTACGTGACAGAAGGCCACAGTACACTGAACCCTGATCAAAAGGAATCTATGCTGAGTCTTAAACACATCTACTGCAAAGGCGGAGGCCCTGGCTTAGGCAATCTGACACACCGACACGCCATCAAACCTTCTTCAGATGTTGGCTGTTCAGTGGAAGAACGTAGTCTAAATGTAGCGGATGTTGTTGGCTATGACGGTAAAATCTGTGTCCCGGATGTACAGCGGTGTTGTGATCTTTGTAGACAGGACAGAGAAAGTGAATCAGCTGCTTGAGAGCGAAGTAGTGATTTAAGGCCCTTTCACATCTATGTTGTCACTTGTAAACCCTGCTTAAAAGGCGATTATTTCAAACGTGTCCCTGTTCCTAAGAAATGCATTGTAGGAGAAGGAGCTGGCTCGACACAGTTACACAGTTAGTCTCTCTGATAAACATGATCCCCATCAGCTGTAACTCTCCTAATCATAAGCAAGTCAAGCTTTCATTGATCTTAAAAACAGTGCAGAATATCAGTATTTAGGGTTAATGTTGACTTTGTTTATACTGTGCATGTAACCTAAAAATGAAATGCTTCGGCTGTCGAACCGAGGGGCGTCTGATTGGTTTGTGCCCGGAAAGAGCAGGTGAGAGCTGGTCAGCTGCTTCAGCCTCCACAGGAGAAGGGAACATATTAAAGTTCCCAAAAGAAAAAAGTCATCTCTGTCCGACCTGCTTGGTGCTCTGGATTGCTCTTGGTTTCAGAATGTTGCCAAAATTGATGCTCCCTCTCATTCTGTCTTTGGCCCTGAAAGTAACAATGGACAGCGAAGACTCGTGCATCCCTACTCGTGCAGTTGCTTTTTATGAGAAGCTTTTCAAAAAGGAGAAACCGGAGATGGAGTAGTGGTTCTACAAGGGCCTGCTCGGGGTCACAGTGGAGGCCAGTGCAAAGCTGGAGGCCCATCTCTGCTGAGAAGCTGCAGGCGGAAGCTGCAAGGCTCCTGGCATTGATGGCCTCCCTGCAGACTTTTAGATCTCATGTTAGAGATTGACGACTTGGTGTCTTCTGTGCTGTGGCATTGACTAGCGTGTGCGGACCCCCCATCGCACCTGCTGGCCAAGACGCAAGCGGTGCTGGTGGACTTTTTCTGGGCCCGTCTGGACTGGATACCGCAAAGCGTGCTGTTACTGACAAAGGAGGAAGGAGGGCAGCGGCTCGTTCACCTGGCCAGCAGAGGAGCTGCCTACCCACTAATGTGAATCCATAGGTTCCTCACCGGACCTGCAGACCTCGTCTAGAGACCCATACTAAACCGGGGCGGGAGCTTGGATCTCGCTGAACCTAATTTCCTGATGGACCTGAGTTTTATTATGGACTATTTACTGTGTGGGTGTTGTTCCACAAAAAAGAGACTATTGGCTACTGAAGGAGCCAGTAGTGAATGGTTCCTGCTTTTTTCAGGCTGAATATCATAAATAGCAAATCAGTGTGTAAACTGTTAGTTAAAGTTAAAGTAAGTAAATTTAGTTTTTGCTGTTAAAACAACTGACAACAGTTTCTACAACAGCCAGACATGTGGAGGAATTCATTTTCTTTGTATGACTTTTTAAAAATACATCATCTTTGTTTTTAGTAATTTCTTTTGAGCAAATAAAGATGTTTTAAGTTGAGAAGTCTCCCAACTTTATTAGTTCAATGCTACATCAATGGAATACCCTGTTAAAGTGAAATTAGTGAAATTACAGTTAATGGTCTGGTCTCTGTACCAATACTTCATCTACATCTCTCCTCTAATCATTAAGAGTATATACTTGCACCCTTGTCCAGTTGCCATTGCCCAAATCTACACAAAGTGACCTAAAGCCACTCAGAGGGTCCACATGAAGCTGTATTCCTGCAGATGCAGTTGTACAATACAGATCTAGTTGCTTCAGGAAAACAGAAAGAAACCGTCTACACTCTCAGAGCAGTATTGATTGATATAAGTGATAGAATAGCGCGTGGCATGACAGTTTAAGCAGCATACATCTTGATGCTTTTTTGTGTTTTGTTTTTCTTATTGTCAAGATGAAAAGACCAAAACCAACAATGTGTCGGTCTTCCTACTCTGACAGCCTATTGGTTCCTACTGAAGAAGTAAATATTTTAAAAATAGTTCACAAATATCTAGGTTAAAGAATTTGCCAAAAACAGTTGAGTGTAGTTTTTAAAAGTGCATAATAAGAGATTGGGAGCACTTTGCCTCTCAACGGCTCTCAACATGGCGACGCCTGGGTTGGCGGCTTGTAGCTAACGGTGCGAACGGCGCTAACGAGATATTGATGCCCTGAATGTTGTATATTGCTTCTTTAATAAAATGTACTATAACAGTTGGAAAAAGTGCATTTGTTGGGGACTATTTTCTGTGACTAATTTGGTGCTCTGGTAGAGAGGCCGTAAAAGGTTGTAGTAGTGAGAATAAACTTGCATTAAGCCAAATCTAGCCTTTGAGAAAACAAAAAACTGGAACCAGCGAACAATATGGAAAGAAATCCATGTGAGAGCAGAGCTGGATCACATGCCACATTTAGCAACTTTGCATTTGGATGATGTTGATGTAGATCAATACAGTCATGTAGCCAGCTTTCTGTATGTATACACACACACACACACACACACACACTAGTCGTGGACACACACCAAATAAGTTATTACGCGCCCCAGCGAGCGCATTATGATCTCACACCTACTGCATAATGGCCGCTGGGGCTCAGGTGGCAAAAAAAGAGAAAAGATGCTGTGAAGCAAGCAACGTCCACATACACACTGCTTCCTCACATGCATATGCACTCACAAACACACACACACACAGATTATAACATGAATGGGAGAATATGAAGTGAAATTTGTAAACTTGTTCCACATTGATAGTTTATTATAATTTATGAGACTACATTATTATTTTCCCTTTTGTTAAGAAAAGTGGTGAACCAAGGTGATTTAATGTAAATTAAATCATATTCAATATAATTATTAATTATTTTTGGAAATTAATACTTTTTTTAATGCCTTTTTGAGAAACTGCACCTACAGAATTGTTGTGCCCTGTTTTTATCAATATGTATTATCATTTTATTCATATATATTTAATATTTGCTGATGACACCTGCTTCCCCCCACATTTCTAATTTTAATAGAATTTAGCCACTGTACTTCTGAGGCCCACCAGTGGGCACTGGCCCAGTGGTTGAGAACATGTGGACTAAATGAAATGAACTATTTGAATGAAAATGATTTAATTTAATTTAAAGAGAACAATTTTAAGATTTTATGGTAGTTGTCATTATTGCGCTTTGTTGCAATATGGAAACAAATAAACCAACTACCCTCTTTAATATATGGTTGTTGTTTTTCAAATATTATATTATTAAAGAAATAATTTAAATAATAAGTCATGCAATAACTTCACTATAGCACAGTCATGTGAATATAATCCGTCAACATAGGAACATGTTGTTTAAGAAGGCAAAGACATGGTAACTTCTGTGTTGTTTAGTTTAGCTTACTGTGTGGGTGGGGCTCTTTACATAGCTAAATTATTACAATGGCATTTAGATTATCCACCAGCTATTGTGTGCGTTGTAATGAACATACTAGGGACTGCTACAGGAAAACCGTAATGCATATTTTGTTACATTTCGGCTAATAAGGCAGGTTGCACCCATTCCTTTTAATAACTGTTTGATCTGGTTTGATCCTCTGTGCATCTCTATTGTGAGAAGCTGTGAATGCACAGCCTTTGGATGGAAGATAAATGGAGAGAGGGATGGAGGAGACAGTAATCTGAGTGGAGGCTGGGTGATGGAGAATGGCTGAAGGAGACAGAGGCACAAGGGAAGGGGCTGAAGATAGGGAGTCAGTGAAAATGGTGGTGGTGTTGGGAGGAGAAGGGGGGTGGGGGGTGTACAGGAGATAACCATCAGTAATTTCAGCATGCTGGCGGATTTCCATTTGTTTGGTGGCTTGACCAATGATGCGTTGAGATGTCTGCACCTAACGGCGGTGTGCAGCTGAAACAGAAAGGCGGGAGGGGGGATGGAGCCACTGAGGCATTAGCTCTGAGGAAGAAAGGGAAGACTTGCTGCCATTTTGATGGTTTCAAGAGAGTGGAGGCTGACACACACACACACACACACACATTCAGGGATAAAGATCGATAAACTGAGTCAGTTATTAGTGTCCATTGATATTGGATGTCAGCAGTGAGAGGGGCCCCATCCTGCTCCACGGTCTCTTCAGCAAAATGACCAATACTGACACCATCGTTTCATTGAGTAGGGATAATCCCATATGGAACATGTATAAAATGAGCACTAAAGATAAACAACATGGATTAACACACTGCTGGAATGATCTGTACAGTAGAATAGAACATGGACCCTTCATACAGCTCAATGAACAAGCACTTGATGGACCGTCAATACATGTCGATCCTGAGCTCTGGAAACTTCCTAACATCGGTGTCGCCGGGTCATGTTGTTGAGGCTTAAGCCCCAGATGTTTAGCCCCAAATATATATGTTTAAATGTAAGCGTATGTGAAGCTCAAGAAAAACAAAACATAATGTTCTCAAATCTGATAAACTTCCCTTCTTCCTACTAAAGTCAGGTTAGTGAGAAATAGTGTCATCAAAATCACATGGTGACAGAAAAGACCAGTGCTTTAAGTGCTTTCATTACTCTAAACCAGCAGCCTCAATTAGAAAGTCCCAGCATTGATTCATAAGTAACATTGTTGCATTAATGATTAATGAATCATTGCCATGAGCACATCTGTGTACATACCGTATGTATGTATGTATGTGTACCGGGATGTTTGTTCAGGTCTTCACGGCTTATTTTGGAGCCATCTGTATATGCACATGTATAGTCATTAATAGCTGTTTAAACATTCCAGCACACTATATCTCAGCACCAGTAGAACATGTTGTGGTTCACCTCTGTACTTCCGCGTTCCCATGTCAAATACTGCTCCATATTTCCTACCCCATGTTTCATATTCACTTATTTTTACTTACTTACAATCTTTTTCTTCCAGCACTAGCATCTCTTCTTCTCATTGTCCTTTGCCTCACTTTGGTCAAATGCTCCTAGTTTTAAGTGTCTTTAAATGTCTTTTTGTTTTTCCTTTCTGTTACACTGGCACTGTCTATGGAGACTTTAACTACTCATTGCAGCGTTAACTGTACTGTTGTGTGGTTGAGTGTGAACCTCTACATAGGCCTCAGTCAATCCCTCCTCACAGGTGTGTGTGTGTGTGTGTGTGTGTGTGTGTGTGTGTGTGTGTGTGCATGCATATGTACATGAGGCATGTGTGTACGTTCACATGTGCACATCTTCCCACATATGCAGAAGTGAAGGATGACCCCATCTACTCTTACAGGACTCTCTGAGGCATGACAGCAAGGTTGGCTTCATCCCTGGGGGCTTTAATTCACTGCCACATCCCAATCCCCCCCAGCCCCATCCCACACACACACACACACACACACACACACACACACACACACACACAC
>NW_022280066.1:2521169-2545039 GCF_004355925.1 Anarrhichthys ocellatus | reverse complement strand
CACACACACACACACACACACACACACACACACACACACACACACACACACTCCTTATGGCTATTATCTGGGCTGTTGGAGCCTATTTTGATACCTAATGAAGGGCCACGGTTGCCATTTCTCAGCTGACGGTCACCATGGTTACAGGAGGAGGAGGAGGGAATTAGTGTATTTAAAGGAGAGAAAAGTCAAATGTGATGGGGAGTGTGAGAGATGAGGGCTGAATCTGATTTTACGTATTTGTTTTAAGTGCTTGTCCTACTGAAGAGAAATAACATGTCAACATGTTAATAAAGACTGAGTGTGATAGAAGAGGACTACTGGAAAAATTCACGGTGTTTGAAGAACAGAAAAGTTTAACCGGAAAATGTGTTTACTTTGAAGAATGGTTCAGACTTAATACATTTCCCAGTTTTGACCATCATGTGTATCTGGTAACAGTTGAGATTTAGAACCACAAACGGTTGGAGGACATGTTCGATATAAAGGATTTAAGAGACAGAGTTTGCCTTTGCTTTATTTTGAAAATCCTGAACACTATTTGGCCTCTGAAGATTGTTTTCCTCTCCCTTTTTCTCCCTTTGCTCTCTTTCACTGTTCCGTTCTTTCTTTGTCTTTCTTCCTGCCACATTCCCCTCTGCCTGTCTTGTGATCCCTCCAGCTCCTCTTCCATTGCCAGTCACTATTTATTGTTCATTTGTTATCGGCCTCGTCTGATGAACGGTTTGTCCTTTAACTCAAAGACATAATTGCGTTTTGAGAGGGACAGATGGCATGAAGGGCCAGATTAATCACAACACTAAACTCATTTCTGAAGGACAGTTGTAAGGTGGTGGGCAATGATTCCACACACACTGTCTCGAGCAGAAGTGTACGTCTCCAACAATGAGATGTGGCAGGGCTAATACTGCATGAACACTGTGGCCTAATGAGAGGACACTCAGGTCGGTATGATGAGATGCCTGTCAGCCTCCACAGAAAACTATAGCCTCCTCTGAACAGCAGACGCTCACAGTGTGTGTGTGTGTGTGTGTGTGTGTCTGTGTGGTCTGTCTGGGTTTTTGGGGTTCTTGATTATTGTGGCAGGATTTCAAATAAAGCAATGTGTTCTTTATCTTTAACTTCCTATTTATTCATTCTATAGTGTAACTTCCCCACTTTGACGGACTTACTGTTTATCAGACAACAAATGAGACAAGAATTACACCCTCAACCCCTGCTGCTGGGAGACGACTGCACTTTCGGTAAATGGACTTGTGTAGCGTACCTTTCTCGTCTTCTGACGCCTCAAAGCGCTTTAACACTACATGTCATCATTTACCCATTCACACTCATTCATACACTGATGACAGGGGCTACCATGCAAGGTGCCACCTGCACATCACGACTTTCACTATCAAGATCGAACCGCGGATCCTTTGATTGAAGGAACCCAGCTTGCTGATCCGCTGATCTGTAACCAGTATAACGTTATGTAAACCCTTTGGAATTAGCAAACTAACGTTAGCTAATTAACTAGCCAGCCACTGAATGGAAAAAAAACAACTTAATGCTTCATCTACACACTCTTGCCACAGCAGTTTGGAGGTTTGTTTCCACTGCATGTTAGGCCTGGCTCGTCTCGTCTCTACTCAAGTTATTCTTTTTTGGTTTTCCATTAGCAAAGGTTGTGTATGGTACATTGCTACATTTTCTACCGCCTCCATCCAGGTTCCAAGCACAGACTTTTGTGATTTTTTTCTTTTTTACTTGACCGAGATTTTAACAAACGGCAGCCCACAAAACCAAGCCAGTGGTCAGTTGACGAGGTGCAGACGTTCCCGTGTTTGGCTGCAGATGAACGGATCCAGTGAGAGCTCCGTCGTATTGAAGATGGTGACATGGCAGTCGCTTTGCTAATATACGATCTGCAGTGGAAAATGAAATCTAGAAATGTGTCTGGTACAAAGAGTGAGTTGTGCCGAACCATGCAGTGGAAATGGGGCATTAGGCAAAACACTTCTCACAAACGATGATGATAAACCGTTGCCAAAAACACAACTGCATTCCACTGCAAGCACTTGACTTCTTACAACCTTGTTTATCCACACACATGTAAGCCTTTGTGTCAGCATGAAGCTGACAAACAGGAGCGTATGACGGGTTGAAGAAAATAGTAAGTGATTTTGGATCACAGCGGGGAAGCCCATCCCTAACACACACCCCTGCGGGCTGCACACACACACGCACACACACACACAATGGGCCTCTGCAGGCCTTCCTGAGGCTAAGTGGCGTTAACCTCTTTCTCTCATGGGACCCAGACAAAAGCCCCAGAGGAGTGCAAATAATCACCTCTCTATCTGCCCCCTCCCCCACAACACACCAGCCCCAGCCCTCATGTCTGGGCTCCAAAAGACAGCATCATCCCGCAAAATGTTAGCAAAACCAAAAATTAGCCCATACATTTTTGTGAAGCAAGCAAAAATCTGAAAATGAGTTACTGGGGGAATACATTTGATGAAAACAGCTTTTCTCCACCAAATACAGTTAAATATGGTTAGTTATTGTTATGTTAAGTTTGAATAATTTGATAATACCCAAGTCTTTGGTTTGTTAGGGTTTAAAAGTCACATGTGAAACCCAAAGGCAGGCACGCGAGAGGCTTGGAGAGTTGGCTCTATAGCGTGTACACAGATCATCCTCTTCTCCAACCACAATCAGAATCAGATTGATTTGCCAGAAGTATGTGAAATCATAAAAGGAATTTGGCTGTTTTTTTTCTCTCTTTTGCATCTCCCTTGATGTACTTACACAGAAATAGAAATAAGACCTAGGAAAAAGGAAGCAAAGCAGGACAGATAAAGGTAAAGAATAGACAGGACTGTCATGTACACGAGCAGTGTTCATGTAAATATTATATTCTTATATTTAAAAAGCAACAATGACCAACGGTAAACTAAAAAATAAAACGTCTTTATACAGGCCGTGGGTCTGAATGATTACGAACAGATGTCTACAGTATATGCAGCCTCTAGCATTTATATTGACAGTGACAGATAAATCACTTATTATGAACTGTAAAGTGATAATATATACCAGCAGCAGTGGATATGTAGGTTTTAAAGGGTTATTGACAGTGTCTGACTGATGTTGGTGTCCTTCAGACTGACGGCCTGCAGGAAGAATACAGTGTTCTGTAGCCGCCACAGATTCACAGTGTGATACCCACACTGTATGGTAGTATAGTATGGTAGTCTGGCTGATATATGAAGCATACTGTGTGTGTGTGTGTGTGTAAGTGAGTGAGTGAGTGTGGCAGGCAACTGAACAGCTGAGGTTGGGGGAGGTATTGAAGTGGGAGTCATTGGTGTGTAACGGCACACACGCCCAACCTTGATTGGCTCGGTTTTCACCCCCACAGCATCATTTTTCCCACAATTCTCTTTATTCCTCTTGAAACAATGCTTTCATTTCCACTCCTCTGTTTTCCTGTTCCGATGTGAGGGTCCTGGGACAGAGGATGTCGTATGTGTACAGATTGTAAAACCCTCTGAGGCTAATCTGTGATTTTGGGCAACAAAAAATAAATTGAATAGAATTTCATTGAAAATGGAGTCAAACACACATTTAAATTGTAGATGTAAGACAGTTGATGATAGACGTATCTATTTATATGTCTGCATCTATCTCCATAATAAAGTATGTACCATTGCAGCTTAAAGTTACATTTAAAATGGCCAGCTGGAGAAGGTTATATTTACTTGAAATTTGTTGTGAATAAAATACGGACTCCTACAGATTTATAGTAAAGCAATCTTGCAATAAAGATAAAAGGGAAAGAGGTGGGGAGACAGAGAGAAGCAAATACTGTGTAGGGGCAGGAGGGGTGAGGGTGAGGGGGGTGAGGGTGCAGAGTCTGGTGGGAGAGAGATAACAGCCGAGTTGACATGTGAGAGGCGTGTCACAGTGAGCGACTGGCCGAAAGAGATAGGGCCAGGGCCCACCACAATAATCTGCTCTACAAACACACACACTCAAATCCACAAAAACACACGTTATCAATGATCAAATTTACTCAGGCGAGGTGCTCATCAAAACCTGTATGCTCAGTAAACCTCCACTATAAATCCCACAAAGTACCAGTGTGTGTCGGCATATATGTTTGTATGGAAGTTAGTGCAGGTAAATGGTAAATGTACTGCCCCTACAGAGCACTTCTCTACCTTCACGGTGACATTTGGCATCTCACAGATCTCAATTCATCCACACACTCACACTGATGGCTGTGGCCCGTCCATCGGGAGCCATTTAAGGTGCAGGGTCTTGCTCAAGGACATGTGGACAGGAGGAAGCAGGGGACAAACCACTGAGCTGTGCAATTAATGGACATCCCACTCTACCTCCTGAGCCACAGTCCAGGTACTTGCAGTATGAGGAGAACACAGGGGATCTACACTGCTTTATTATAATGGCTGCTTCTTATCAACCCCTCTCCAGAGCTACATGGGAGCGATGTAGATCTGTTTCATCCCTGTAGGCATTTGACAGACCAAAGAATGCACATATGCAGGTAAAAAGGATGGTGTGCTCTTTTGCCACCCCAACAGCAGGGCCTGGGAATAGTGATGTCAGGCCATTAGTTATCAAACAAGGAAGGACACGCTGCCATCTTCACATCTTGCTTGTTTCAAAGAGTAAGAATTGTGTCTGGGCATCAAAATGTTGGTACTGTTAGACACATGCAGATCTGCGATTTGATTTTACAGGTGTGTACTTGTGACGTCTGGACTGCCAAGTGTCCACATCCACAATTCATCATGTCAGCCAGAGGCTTCAAGTGACCTTTCTGCTGACTTCCTGACAGTCCATTATGGAAGATGACGCAATTCCCCTGAGTTTGTTTGGAAGATTATTCCTAATTATATATACTAGTGTTGTACCTGTTAAAGACATGCCTGGAACAGGCTGAATGCTGGGCCTGTGGTGTTGCTGCTTTCTTGAAAACTGCTCAAACGCTCCCTTGAGTCGTGAGCACTACATCAGCCATGATATATTGAGGTTACCAGTTGTAACATTAGTATATCCAGCATTTAGCAGCAACAGTGAACTGCCTGCTGCAGATGACATGCAAAGCCCTGAAGCTCCGCCCCCATTGCTGCACAGAGCGCCGTTCTCTTGTGTCCAAATTCCACCAACTACGACAATGTACGTTCTTGGGTCCCCAGCAATACACTCACCAAATGTGAAGTAGATGTGAAGGACAGACAGACAGGCCAACAGACAGACATTCATTGTGTTATAGATAATATATTTCAATAAATGTATTTATCACGGGTTATCTTTTGTGGGGAGAAATGTGTCTTCGTTCTCAACATATTTTAGATTTAAAGAGTGGAAATGACATGTTAACACAGTGTCGGCAGAGTTCATTATTGACCTTGGAAAAAGTGGTTTGAATAAATAATCAAGGCTCAAGAAAAATTGTTCATCAAACATCAAAGTAGGCCTACAAATGTTGGAATTTGTGGAAGTAGCTGACGGGGCAGAATGTCCAGAGCCATAACATTACAGCCCGCACAGCTGCAGTGTTCTCCCTCAATGCTGGATCAATTTCAGAAATTGTTGTCCCTTACAGTCAGTAAGACATAAACATTGGAAATAGGGTCTTGGTTTCCCTTTAATATTGTAATACTCCATTCATGGGAACACTAATGTTGCTTTGTTCATTGGTAAACCACTGACAGATTTTACTATACTCAACTGTTTTATTTTTTCCTCACCACAATCAAAGAACGAGCCAGTGTTGTGTTGTAGGCTAGTCTTTACGGACACATTCAGCCCGAGGGCACGTTTTGTGCATACACAATATGACATGTGTCAGAGCATTCGTCATGAGTAATGAGTTACTTCCAAACCGTTCCAGTGTCAGTGTAAAGATCCAGGCTGTGGAATATAAAGCTTGTTTACCTCTGAACTGCAAGGGTCAACAAGGTGATTTTTAAAAAGAGAATCCTACTAATGTTAATTTGAACATGGTGCAGTTGCTGGCTCTGCCCTGGGCACTGCATGTGGTTATGTCTCACCTCTAGCCTCACTTTGCATCATGTCAGTGTGAAAACAGCCTGAAGCAGCAACTATCAAGGTCTAAAGAAAATGCTCCAAAAAGCACTGGTGACCCATCCCATATCCAACAAGTACTACCAACGCGTCAAATAACGCAGCTTAGTCAGCGCTCCTCTGCGTCTGACAACTACGATTTGTGTGTGTAAAGCTAAACCAATAAAAAAAGAATGAGCCGTAATTTGTAGATATCCCACAAAATCTTTTTGTTGCTGTTGCTTTCTCGTGCGTAATCAAGAGTAAATATTAACCTTTGTCACATCAGTCATTAGTGTCGTTAGTTCCTTTACACCGGATGCTCTTTTCCTAAACCTAACGAAGTGGTTTTGTTGCCCAAACCAAACTTCCTGTGAAGAATGGAAGTTTATTTTGAAAAGACACTATGCATGTAACGAGTGTATATTGACTCAATGTCACTGAAACGTGCAAAACTGACGAATAGTACGAATGTCATAGTTGACCAAGCTGCATTATTGGACACATTGGTGTGAGAATGTGTTGCCAGATAACAACACAATGGCAATTGTAACAGTTACACCTTTAGTTCTTTCTTAAAAAGAGGCCCAGCAGTCATGAGTAAAAAGAAAGGAAAGGAAAGTCATTAAATGTTTTCACTGGTATATCATTGTTTTTCTCACTAGTTTCTACTAATTGGCCTTTTGGAAAATATTTTGCTGTCACCACTCTTGGCAGGATATCTCGAAAGATTACGAATGGATTTAGATAAAACTGCATGGCTGGGTTGGTCACAGGGTAAAAAGACACTAGCTTTAAGCACCGTCCACGGCCGACCAACCAGCCAGACCTGCCGGACCAAACGCCACCAAAGTGCCCCAGAGAGGAGAGGAAAGAGAGCCGAGATGGCAGCTAAGCTAACCCAGCTAGGACCTGAGACTACTCCACTAACCAACCTACTGCTGGCTGTCTGATGTTCAGTCACAGGAAAATAAGATGGATGAAAGCAGCGGGAGGTCGGTGACTGTTGAGCCCACATCTTCACAGAGACTAAGCTGCACTTGACGGGGGGACAGCAGGACAGAGTGCAGGACTCTGGTGGACCAGAGGAGGAGGACTCTGTGTTTACATCATGATGCTTGGTGCTCAAACACGGTCAGTTGATGGACAATGTTTTCCTCATGTTAAGTTCTTAATGTGAAGATGTCGGCCATATTATCTGATAAGAGAATTGTTTTTTTGTTGCTGCTGTTTACATTCCTTATGATGCAAATAAAAAAATGCACTAGAGGAAAGTACTACTGTTTATGTTTGTCATATTTTTCTTGTGTTTGAAATGGGCTACAACTGAATTTCGTTGTGCATGCCTCTGCTGCATAATGACAATAAATGATCCTTGAATCCTTGAACTAATCTATGAATAACACATTATCTAACTGCAGATGAACAGATGGGGCACTTTGTTCATCTATGTGACTCATTCACATTGAAGCCATGTCCATGCTCACAAATAGCATCACACCGCTTTAAGAACAATTTCTATTAGAAGTCACAAGTGTTAGAAGCAAACACAGTGCTGCCCATACATGGAGAGTCTATCCATCACTCGCCTACCTCCTCAAATGTTGTTATTGTACCGGGGAGAGTGCAAGAATCTCAGCCTCTTAGGAAAGCCTATGTAGGAAGAAGATACTGCCAATGAGGAAAGCGAGGAAACATGAGGGCATTAGATGAGCCATTTGTTTTCATCCCTCTGAAGGAATGAAGAAATATGCAGCATGTTTTCAGCAGCAGCTGTTTTTATAACAAAAAATTGCACAGATGTTAAATCTAAAAACCTACTAGTATCACCCAGAGGCTGCTACATTGATTATGATGGATAGTAGATGGACTTGGATTTATATAGCAGCTTTTTAGTCCACACTCAAAGCACTTTACACTTCATGTCAACATTCACACATTCATACACTGATGGCAGAGGCTGCCATACAAGGTGTCACCCGCTCATCAGGATCTGATCTAAATGTTACTTCACACACACTCGCACACTGATGGCACTTCACGAGCAACTTGGGGTTCAGTATTGAATGACATACAGATAGGTAGATATTGGTGCATACAGCTTAACAAAAATGGATACATAGAAATGAAGGGGCAGAGGGTGTTTCAAGGTTACAAGGTTTATATTTTTCATTGTAGCGACAATGTTGCACAACTAAATTTAGATTGTAGTCCCAATTTGCTACATAAAAAAGAAAACAAAATAGAAAAATATACATATATAATATATATGGAGGGTGGAGGATGAATTAATGAGTCTCACAGCCAGAGGAAAGAAGCTGTTTTGAAGGCTGGTGGTTCAGCAGCTGATTCTTCTGCATCTCTTTCCAGCAGGCAGCAGGTGAACAGGTTGCGTCTGGGTGGGTTTTGTCTTTTAATATCCCTTCAGCTCTTCTCAGGCTCCTCTTCTCACCGATATCACTGATGCTCTGTAGATGGGGCCAACGATGTTCTGGGTGGTTTTAATCACCCGCTGTAGAGCCTCCTGTCCTGTACCGTACACATCCCATACCAGTTTGCAATCTTTGCAGTCAGGATACTTTCTATTGCTGCTCTGTAAAAGTTGTCAAAAACCTGCCATGGGAATTTTGCCTTCCTAAGTTTCCTGAAGAAATAGAGCTGTTTATGTGCTTTCTTCACCAGGAGGGAGATGTGTGAGGACCACGTCAGGTTGTCTGTGATGCTGATTTCAGGAACTTAAAGCTGCTAACTTGCTCCACCTCATCTCCATTGATGAAGAAAGGGAAGTGTGTCTTCACCTCCCTTTTTCTGAAATCAACAATCAGCTCCTTTGTTTTGCTGACGTGGAGCAGTAGGTTGATCTTTGAGCTCCACTCTGAAGATTGATGATTTCCTCTCTCTATGAAGTCTCGTTGCCATTTGTAATCCGGTCGATGACGGTAGCGTCATCGGCTAACTTCACAACAGAGTTCTCTTTATGTTTGGGGTAGCAGTCGAGGGTGTACAGTGTGAACAGGAGGGGGCTGAGCACACAGCCCTGGGGGACTCCAGTGTTCAACAATAGAGTGGAGGAGGTGCTGGAGTCTCTTTGTGAGGAAGTGCTCATAAACCGTTACAGAGTGAGGTATAAGCCCTAAATGCTAAGTTTACCATCAGTTTTATGGGCGAGATTGAATTCATGTCAGCTCATCTGGCAACATGGCCTCACACATGATGGGGGTACTCCTGCTTTTATAGCCTGTGACATTATGGATCTCCTGCCATGTATCTTTAGTGTTGTTGGTGTTGAGTTCTCTCCAGTCTCTTTTGACGCCTCTCTCCTTGATTTCAGCTTTCAGTCTTGCTCTGGCGATGCCGTTCGCATTCTTGTCACCTGACTGAAAGGCAGGGTTTTTTGGGGCTTTTGATGGTGCCATTACCTCCCCCACTCATCAAGGCTTTCTGGTGGGGCATTCATTTTATTGTCTTTGTGATCACTACATCTTTAACACATTTGCTGATGTCACTGTTGTATATTCCACCAGATTGATGTCATTCTCCTGGGTGGCGGCATCCCAGAAAATCTGCCACTCTGTACATTCAAAACAGTCCTTTAGAGCAGCTGTAGCTTCATCCGTCCACCCTTTAACTGTTTTTTTTCTGATGGTTTAGCTCGTTTAATTAGCTGGGCGTATGTAGGCAGAATGTAAAGGGAAATATGATCCGATTGTCCAAAGTGGGGGCGGGGTAGGGCTTTGTAGCTGCCAGGAATATTTGTGATGACATGGCCAGTGTATCGTTTCCTCTGGTGGAGATTTAGGTCAAACAGATCTGAGGTTTGTTTGATTAAAATCACCAGCTAAAATAAAAATACCATCTGGTTATTTTGTCATGTGTCTGCTGATGACGGCATACAATTCCTGGAGTGCATTTTTTTGAATTGGCATCGGGAGGAATGTAAGCAGCAGCAACAAAAAACACTAATGACTTCTCTGGGCACATAATATGGATGGCATCTTAAAATGATTAGTCATCATGAGAACATTGACCATCGACTTACCGGAGTCTTGTGTTCTATCTGCTCGGTATATAGTCCACCGTCAAGTGCAATGGCTTGATCCGGGATGTTATGATGAAGCCAGGTGTCTGTCAAGATGTGTGCACAACAGTCTCTGACCTCCCATTGCTGAGACTAATTTCATCCATATCATTTTCCCGCGAAAGGACATTCGGTAGGAGCAGGCTGGGTAGTGGAATAACCTCAGGTCCAAGCTGTTTAGTCCTTTTAATATAATCTTCGTACTTTCTTTCCCGATGTTGATGAGTGTATTTTTGTCTTAAACGTATCGAAGTATGTGGGAGCTACCGGCCGCCGCTGTTTTGCCAACAGAATTATGTTATGAGTGTGTCTACAGCGTTAAACCATTTGACTGTAGCTTGGACTGTATCGTTGTGAATAGGTAATTCATTTTTGGTAGCATCATCAAATTTACAGTATAGATTCGGCCTATAATGCATCGTGGTAGTATCATCCAGTGGTTTAAGTCATCGTCTATAGTTTGTAATAATGCAGTGAAGTTGAGATGGAATCATTCTGACAGTCTTAGGGACATCTTTATACATAGATATTATAAATAGTAAATGGCCTGTACTTGAGAGCTTTTCTAGTCTTCCAACCTCTCAATGCGCTTTCACACTACATGTTATCATTTACCCATTCACACACTGATCGGCTACCATGCAAGGTGGCACCTGCTCATCAGGACTAACTAACATTCACACACCGTAAGGCAAGGCAAGTTTATTTGTAGAGCACATTTCAACAACAAGGTAATTCAATGTGCTTCACATAAACCGTAGGAACAGCTACAGGAGCCATTTGGGGTTAAGTGTCTGGCCCAAGAACACAGACATGGACTAGTGGAGCCGGGCATCGAACCGCCGATCGTGTCGCATAGTGAGGTAGAAGGGTGGGTTCTGAGGTGTGGTATTCCAACTATGCTGATACAGTGGTAAAATAGTAGATTCGTTCCAGTTTATTGAATATTGGAGTATACATTGATCATTTTGATAACTTCATTGAGTGATGCATTAGGTTTTTTGTAGAAATATTAATATGTCATGAGCGTAAAGACTGATTTTGTGCATTATGTTGTTGCTGATGCAGCTGTTTTGGCTATTGTTCGATGAATAGGATGAATAGTTATGGTGAGAGACATCCTTGACTGGTCTTGTACAGGACAAGTTAATCAATGTGTTGTGACTGTTGCCATGGGTGTGCTGTAGAGCATTTTCCTCCATTGATTGAATGATTTTCCTAAGACAACTGTTCAACAGTTTTGATGATTAATGTCCAGTGTACTCTTTCACATGCCTTTTCTGCATCTAATGACAGGATAACTGTATTGATTTTTATTTCAATGGGATATGTTCATCAGATTGAAGAGGCAGCGTGTGTTATTTCATTAATGTCTGCCTTTAATATATCTTGTCTGATCTGGATATTTGACAGATGAAATGATTGATTCATTTCAAATTGTTAATACTTTACGATTTATTTTCTTCAACATTTTTATATAATTAATAGCAGTATGTTTGGAAAATATTATTAATGGTTTCTGAGTGATGTTGATGTGATTGATTTTTCTTATTGCGTTGGATTGCTAGGTATCGGCCAGATTTATCTTAACAAGAACCATGTTCCTTTGGTAGCAATGTTGTCAAATGGAAATTTGGATTTTCACATTTCTTCTTTCACAGTTCGTTCGGCTGCAAATGAATTGTGTAATTGTTTGATTTTCTCCTTGATTTTCTAATCGAACATGAGAAAAAAACATCAACTTTGACTGTGTTTGAGCACCAAGCATCATGATTCCATCTTCATGCTCATCATCCTCCCTACCTCATGACATTTCAGTGTCTTGCCCAAGGACTCCAAAGTTATTGACTGGCTGGTCAACATAGTGGAGCATTTAGCAGCAGAAGAACCAGATATTTTTCTCAGTTGGAGACAGAAACAGAGTTATAAGGCAAGTTCATTTTGGACATACATGTATTTGGGGGTCAGAAACTTAACTGCTAGCTTCTCTGAGAAGAGATCTCCACTGTCAAAGGTTTTCCGTTGTATTATGTCACGCTATTTCCACCTTTACTTAGTGAGTACAATAGTTACTCTTAGATGTAAACGATAGGTTGTTTCAAGTGCTGGAAAAAATGATATGGGCAGTTGTGTATCTGGGTAGGAAAGTCTCAATGATATACAGTATTATACAATATTGAAAATTGTGTGAGAAGTTTCCTCCAAGACAGAGGACACAGAGATACTGATCGCACTCTGATTCCACACTGACCTCTGAGAAAATAATCCCTCACAGCTTTTGAGACATCAAAGCCAGTGTCTCACTGTAATAAGCATTCTGCATGAGACATAATGGACTTTTCTCTTATCCAAGCCTATACTTTTTTAAAAGCTTAGCGGGCCCAGTACACAGCCCTGGGGTATGTCACAAAATAGCAATCCCATTTCCAATAACACTACACAACGCAAATGTTTTCCACTCATCTATGGCATTATGGCTAAAGGGAATATTTCGTGGGTTGAATTATGCTGACAGGGAATTATATGAGACAGAGGTAATCTAGGAGCGAGATCAATCAGTGATAGGCATTCACCTCCTACGTATGTTCAGCCAGCCTGATTATCCGCTTAGCCTTCCTCTATCTGATAGCAGCAACAACTTGCCAAGTAATGAAGCTAAAAGATCGGAGGTCACCTTCAACACTGCTTCTTCAGTTTTTCTTTTCATTTGCCAATTTCCAAACGGGATAATTCCTCTCTGGGGTTGAATGCTTTCGATAGCAGCCAGTCAGACTTTAGAATATCAAAGAGCAGGGAAACTCGAAAGCATTTCTCTCTTCAAAAAAGCCAGCGTTCTCAGTCATAACTTTATGATTGCTGCAGGTAATGTTGAGTATAAGCGATCAGATCATTATTGGAAGTCAGCCATGCGGAACAATATGAAAGCTGAAAAAGATGGAGAAGGCACACTGACTATCAGGTATTGAGCCAAGACAGAAGATGTACTGTATGTAAACCATATGTTGGTGTATTGGCAGCAAATGAGGCAGCTTTCAATCTCTGATGACTACGCCCCTAGTGTAAATAAACTATAGTTGAAAGACAGCAAATGTTCTCTTTCACTCTCACTGACAAATGAAGACACTCCAAGAATTGATCCAATCTTTCATCTCGGATACAATCATCTTCTCCCAGATAACATATTGATAGATCTCTTTTACAGTTATTGCAGCCATGGTGAAAAACAAAGATTCTGTTATGAACTGGTGAATACACTAGAGCACATTTTGTGCAGAATACTGAGGTCCAATACTGCACTCATCAAACCGGGGAGTGTTACATAATTCCACACTGCTTAAAAGACGAGCCTCCCGGCAGATATGGCTGTGAAAAGATAATGAATCCATTTCTTAGAGCACAGCAAAACATTTCAAGCGGAGCTGTTAAGGCAAGCACATACACAAGTACAGATGTTAATACATGCCATGGGGTTGGTGGGTATACTGCAGAGAATGCATAGAAAGGTGGTCAGGGTCAACACATTCTCACACTAAGGCTCAAGTGAGTCACATGACTAATGACATTAACGACTCACGTGACTAACAACTGACATGACAAAAGGTCAAGGCTCAGTTTATTTTCATGGGACACAAACCGGTTTGTTTGACTAATCCACCTACCCTCCTGCCCGTCCTGTGTGGACTATCTCACTCTTTGTACTACATCAGTTATTCCCGTAATTCTGAGGGTGGATGTCACATAGAAAAATGCTAAATGAGCATCAGTGTCAGACACCAAGGACCGAGCTGCATTATTTGACGCATGGGAGTATGAACGTGTTGTCAAGGTGGATGTGCAAAGTTCAGGAAAAGATGGTGGTTTTGGTCAAAACGTTCCATCTCATGCGTCAAGTAATGTTGTCTTTCTCAACATCACAATCGTCTTTTGGGAGCAAGTCCTAGTTAGGTCCTAAAGTAGAAGTCCAAGTCAAAAGGAGCAATCCTTTTTCAAAATCAGGGACTACCCGGTGTCTCACTGCTCCTTGTTTTTAGCACATTTTACAGTTTGTTTTTTATTGTGTTCCATTGTCATATTGTTTTATTTTCAACCACCATTAACCTCTTTGCTGATTGTGTCATGCAGGCAGTTTCATTGACTATACCTGGAGGTACCGAAGTTTAGATGAACCAGTCCCCCATTATTTCCTATTACCTAGTCAGAGGAGGTCGGCACCTGCCTCTCACGGACTATGCCCCACAAAGCACCCGGAGTTGAAGGTCTACGTCAGGGGTGTCAAACTCATTTTCACTCTGGGCCACATCAGCATCACAGTCACTCTCAAAGGGCCGGTTGTAAATGTAAGACTGTGTAAATGTATCTACTCATAACATATTGGTAAATAGCTCTCTCTGCATTTGATTATTGTTTATTCAAGTGTTAAAATATTGTACATGCAGTTATATAAATGTAAAAATATATTTCAGCACATTTCTGTCATAACTTAAATCCTTTTAATTTAGGGTTAAAAACCCACATTACTCTATCAAAGATCAAACTTTTAAAGAAAATAGCAAAGACAAATATCAAACACAAGTTAATATGATAACTTTGTTCAATGCTTAAAATCCTTTCAAGGGTGCGTTTGCACAATCCCACGTGAAGTATTTCATCTGTTTTAAAGATACATTTAAAGTAGTCTTCAATGTACTCTCAATATATTTCCATTTCAAGTGTACAGTAACCAGCCAAAGAGCTGCTTCTATGACTGTGTGTTTAAGTATCTCATCATAATGAGTTTCTATCTCATAATTTCGACTATGGGGATATTTTTATTGTTAAATCTAACTTAAAATTTTTTATTTTTTTTTTATCTGGTGGATTTGCGGGCCACATAAAATGACGTGGCGGGCCGTATGTTTGACACCCCTGGTCTACGTGGACATGTCTGAAGGTTTCTATCTGAGTGAAAACTATAGAATTGTGCTTCGAGCTTATCAGTCTGGAGTCTTGAGCTGCATCTGACATTCCATACTTTTCAGAATTGTGTGCATAGTTCAATTCTTTTGTGTAATCAATTAAAAAAAACTTTGAGACAACACTTTTTCCAGGGATTTTACCAAATTGTCTTTTTAACTGACCGCGCTGAGTCTGAGTACAAGAAGAACTTTCAGGTGAGGTTGTTGTAAACACAGGGTTGCATTTTATCAATGTTATTATTGTCTGTGAACATGAGACGAAACTCCAAGACAGCCACCTTAAAGCTATTCAAATATGCTGACGACAAAGTTCGTCTTCTTAATGAGAATGTCTCTGACTACCTTGCCCAGGTGCATAACAATAAACACAGTGCAATAGTAGCAGACATCATTTTCTATTAAAAATAGAAATATATTAAAATTTACAATAAAATATGGTAAACAAATAACAGTGCGTTAAAACAAGTAAATTATTAAAGTGTCCCATGTATATAAAAAGAGAAAAGCTGTGCAAAAGTATGAAATTGTCCTTGGGATGTAGTGTCTAAGTCAGTGGGGGTCCCGGGCTTTATTGATGAACCCAACAGCAGATGGGAATGTATGTGTGGCGTGAGGTCTTGGTCCTGATAGACCGCAGCCTCCTGCCAGAGGGAAGGGACTCAAAGAGCTTTCATACTTGCTAATAACCAAACATGCTCCTGCCAGATCCTGAGTTATTCCCCTCAGTGTGACGCAAACTCAAAGACCTGCAAAGGATCTTTCATTAGTGCAATATATTCCATGAACAAAGTGCATTTATCAGCACTCTTCCGCATTGAAAGTATGCTGTACACTGTGTGTATGTTGTACAATTGTTGTGATTTTCTGGCCTAGGCTGGACAATAAAGTTGTATTTTATGCTATATGCAAATTGCAAATGAGGAGAAAGTCTGTCAGGTCTGTGAATGCTCACTACAATCTCAGGATTCATCCGTCGGGGGAACATGAATATCTGTATAGAATGTAGCGTTATTTGTCGAGATATTTCAGTCTAGACTAAATCCTTAGAACATTGTCATCCTTTGAACCCCAAACACAATCTATCAATCAACCAACTTTTTCAAATAGCGCAATGCTTTTAAACACAAGATGATAGGTTGTTGCTGTCATCCAGTGTCTCTACCCTTTAACACAGAGCTGCATACATGCCTCTAACAGATGTTCCATACAAGTGTATGTTAGCCCACCACTACATCTCAAACTTAAAAATGCATAAATTCAGTGAATAAACGGACGTGGCTTTGGCTGCTGCCCAGTGGGCTCTTTATTTCTCTATGGCTGCTCCCTAACCGCTCATAAAAGACCATTTCCTTCAAAGACCATTCCTCATTGAGTGAAGGCCATTAAAAGCCCATTAAAATGTCATTTCTCTCTGAAATATAAATTGGCTATACATAGACACCAACAAGAGTTGTCACACACAAGCAAAAGCAAAAGTGTGTGTGAACACATTGTTCACAAATCAATAACTATGCATACTAAATATAATATACAGAAATGAAAATACACTTCCACATATTCCCCTGGACACTTTAAACAAGGCAGGGTCCTTTGTCTTTTATTTTTCTGTCTCTAAAAGTGTGAGTGAATTCACAGCATGTAATCATCAGCTCAAACGATCACACACGCCATGTGAGCACAGCCAGAGAGAGGATTGTAGCATTTGTCACATTACGCAGCGGTTTGGGAGGGAAAGTCTGGATATGACAGGGTGAAGGCATGAAGGAGTGCAAGTCTTCCCCTGAATACTTAAAGACATTTTCTTTTCTAGACTGGCAGGTGTCTTTCACCTGTGGGGAACTCCTCCGGGTGCCTGTGCTCCATTTGGTCATACTCCCGTTGCTCCCACTTCAGGGATTTATAATAATGCACTCACTGCATGTGATTTGGGATTAAGAGAATTATTATTATTTACATCTGCAGGCTTCTCTGTCCAGACCTGCAGCCCTTCAAGCACCGAAGACTCATCAACATGGAAGCTGAACCAGAGCAGAAAATCAGTGTCACATCTACCATCGGCCTGTAGACTTTTTGCTGCGCACTAACAACACTTATCTGCTCCTGTTAAAGGGTCTTCTGACACGGAGCAGTCAAACAGACTGAAGTATATGTCACGAAAGAAATAGACACTGAACCCCAGATTGCTCCTGATGGTTGCATGGTAGTGTGTGTGTGAATGTGAGGCACATTTTAAAGCACTGTCAATGCAGTCCATCTACCATGTGACTACAGTCAGCTGGTTGAAGGCCATACACACTATGCAACACAAGCAATCTTTGGGCGGCGAGCCCCTTCTTGACAGAATAGCGGCGCTCTGTTGGCCAGTAACCCGGGCTCCTACGCTGCCAGAGGAACAAGTGCTGCAACTTCGCTGCTGGACTGGTTAAATTTCGGGCGTCATGTGCCATCAACAGGGGAAAATGTCAAACGCTGGATGTCATGCACAAATAAGCCCCTGTCAGAATCAGCCAGTGTATTTAGCACCATATACTGCCATATTTCTGTTCTTATTCAAAGGTGTTGTTTCAACTTTATGATCATTTTGGAGAATGTAGTTTGTGGTCCTGATGAACTGTATTGCATTAAACTGAGAGGTGTTTATATCTTTTGTCCACCACATTGATATCAATGAGGTTATAGGCTAAATACTAGAAACACCTCCCTGTATAGTGTCAATCAAACACGGTCACCATGTCAACCGGGATAATGAGATATGGAGAGCAAGATATGGCAAAAGGAGCCAGGTGTAAAACAAAGGACGTAAAGGTAGAGGGACAGATAAAGGGAGAGAGGTGTTGAGAGAAAGAAAGGAAATTCAGAGAGAGAGCGAGAGAGAGAGCGAGAGAGAGCGAGAGAGAGCGAGAGCTGGGGCTCAAAGTGGGAAAGATGAATGATGGGAGTCTAAATGAGATGTCATTCCCATTAATGGGAAAAAGTACCTGCCAGAAAGCAGGTCACTTAAATTGCAAAAGATATACATAAGCAGTGTCGCCTGGAGCACATACAAAACTGTTAACATTGACTTTTCAAAATCAAAATGAATGGAGGAGGACAGAAGGGGAGGAAAGGGAACTCAAAATACATTGCATGTCTGCGACCTGTGCAGCCTGGCTGCTGTCAGATACAAAGGGCAAATATAATGTTTAAAGGTGACACACACACACAGTCAAAAAGGCATCCATGCAAACAAAAAACCTTTGCAAATATGTTCTGTCTCATACATTTAATATGTCATCTATTTGTACATGTGCCAAATGGAGAGTGGCAGCTGTACATTGTTTGTTAGAGCTAGGCTTTGTTGTTCATTTGAATGACTTTTGTTGCCTGCAATAGTCACGTCTGCCATGAGTAAAGAAATACAGCCTCCAAACCAGCATTACAGAGCAGACCTTCCCTTTGAAGTACACACACTGCCTCTGGCAGAAATCAATAGGAGGAGGCTAAAATGCACTTCCATTTAATTAAGATAACCAGCACATTCTCACTCATAATCTCTCCTTTCCTTCTCCATTTCTCTCTCCCTCCGTCTTTCTTTCTGTGCCACTACCCGTGCCATTCCCCTGAGGGGGGGGGGGGGTAATGTTGTCGGATCTGGATTTAATCGTTTCCCAGATCGACGCCATGTTTTTCTTCTCCTGAGGCATGTTCTCACTCCCCCACCCCCACAACCTCCTCTTTAAAATGCCGTCTAGGGAGTGTTCTGCCGCCGAAATGTGTTTGCTCTGGGGCAAATGGACTACTGGGGTTGACATCTTCAGCTGAACGGGATACAATTCATTGCATGGGACTGTGTGACAACAACGGTTTTCAGCTGCATTTTGTAGCAAACACATAAGTGCTGCTTTGGCTTCTGAAGAGGAAAGGGTTAGGACATCATAGACCAAAGAAATAAGAATCCAAAAGACGGTGCTTATCTCACTGTTCCTGCTATTCATGAAGCATTTTCAAGATAAGACACACTTCCTTCTGGTAACTGTTGAAAAACATGAACTGGTGAGTTAGTTTTAATCTTTTAAAGCAGTGTATAGGCTAAAAACTTATCGACTGTATATAAGATGTGGACGTAGTCACAGTGACGTCAGCCATTGGTTTGTGGACTGCGGTTTTGAAGCATTGATGCCACACTACTGTGTTTACATTTTAACATGCATATCTTTTACTACATTTACACTGAGCGTCCACACTAGGCTGGAGTTTTAGAGCACCGAAAACGGATACGTTTAGAAACGCTACGGAGGACGGATACGTTTGAAAACACTCCTAGTGTGGAGCGTAAACGCATACGTTTGGAAACGATGACAGACACCCATTTTCGCTACTTGATTGGTTCTTAGCAGTCACGACGTGTCCTTCCCTGATTCGTCACAACAACAGCCTTGATTATCGATCAACTACCAGGTGAATTCAACATGGACAGCTGATTACAGGCGTGGCTGACCTTGTTGTCTTTACTAGCAGCTGTTGTGCAGTTAAATTCTGCATTTTTGCCGAGAAAGCTGCTGTTGCTGGTGTTATCAGACCTACAGAGCGGACATCTGAAGTCACGGTTAGCGGCTTTGAGGAGAGCGACGGACACAAAATGGAGGATTTTCCTTGTGCTCTCCAGTACGACAGAGACTTCAGCCACCAGCAGAGCTACGAGTGAGAGCAGACAACAATGAAACTGAGGAAACGAGTGAGAGACGTGTGTTGACCACATTCATGGACCCGTAGTCTAGTAAACTATTACTTTTGAAGTAAATTTGATGCGTGTGTGTGTGTGTGAGTGATTGAGAGAGACCAGAAGCGTTGTAACTAAGTCTGAAAAATAAAACTTCTAAAACTTTCCATGAAATGTCTCTGTTTAAGTTTATAGAGGGAGATTATTTCATTATTAAAGACTACTATATTACTCTGTAGTATTCTTTTGACTAAGCAACTAATCTACTTCCTGTTTACACCGGCACCCACCCGCATGCCCAGTGGATGTGAAGAGTCACGTGATATTCGTTTTCAGGCGTGTTAGTCTGGACGTAGATCATTTCGAAAACGATGCCGAAACGCCCGTGTGGACGGAGATCGTTTTTGTTTTAAAACTCCTGCTTTAAACATTTAAAACGTATTAGTGTGGATGTAGCCAGAGTTTGGTGTCGCCATCCAGAAGTGCCAAGAGAGGTAGTAGGAGCTAAGTAAAACCAAAGGCTGAATAAGACAAATTTAGGCAACCAAAATGTTAAAATACACTGTGAAAGGGTGAAAGATCCCTTAATCCACTACTTAAAACTGATGGAATACTAAAATCTTTCTGTACAATTCATTATCATGACAACAAACACCACACCTCAATTAAGGGTCAGCTTAAGTCCAAGATCACACTTGATTCCCAGTGAGAGCAGAGATTTACTAGATATAGAACATTAATGGGACATTGTGCCTCTGGTCGTCCACTGCTCCCCTGGGTCCACTGACAAAGGAACAGGCTATCCCCTGCTATTAATAAACAGCATTTAACTTATTATTAACCATCCTGTCAGTGCACAAAGAAGGTATTTCTAGACAGCATAGTGGTTTTGCTTCTTCCCAGTGAGATCAATGTTTGTTGCTGTTGATGTTTGACAGCTCAACGAGCACAGACAGACAAGACACCACTGCAGTTGGATTGTAAACTATTGAAGTCAACTCTATTACCCATGAGATGCCCGAGCTTGTTATCTCAGATATAGAGCACAAACTAATGTAGCACATTTTCAATTACATTTTTTTGTTGTTGTCCGGGTTCAACGTAACAAACTGAACAGATCCTGATCTAAAATTGAGAACGCTGAATCCTTGGGAACCACTGAAGGTTTATTCACATTTATACCTATTGCCACAAGAAACACATTCAATGTGCAAAATAGCATTTTAACTTTGTGGGAGGCAGAAATCCGCCAGTTCTTCATGACAAGTGTGAGATTTAGAGTGTGCTGTTTTGTTCCATGTGTGTCTCTGTGTGCTCTTTAATGTGGGTCATGATATTCCTGGTGATAAAGAGATGGAGTAGACCTGGCAGTAGTAGCACTGCAGGCCTACGGGATAACACACGGGGAGCAGAGCATACACACATGTCCAGTACATTCCCAGGTAAAGCTTAAACACAGAATTGCTAAATTCGATGCACACAGGTACTGACACAAACACACACACTGTTTGTTTATTCCTGAAACCAGTGAAAGGGTTTCAACCTTGCTGCCAACGAGACAAAAAAACACCTGCATGTTTTGAAATTTTGGGAAATTGTAAATCAACTAACAATAAGGCCATTTTGCTCCTGATTTCATTCACCTCCCATTAAAGTTAAAGTAAACTCAAACTTGTTTCTAACAGACACTTATACATGGTTGGTATTCTAATAGCCAGCTCCAGTATTTGTAGACTAAAAATACTGTAAATTTATAAAAGGGATTTTTTTTCCAACCAGAAATGTGGACAACAGACTTTAAGACTGAGAAATAAACATCACAGAACTAAACTAAAACTAAACGCATGAATTAATTAATAAAATAGGTGTAGTTGCCTCCATACAAGACATGCTGGCTCATTGAATAGATCTCTTCAAATGAAAATGATGTGAATACTATGCTATTGCCCTTACAGTCACAAGATCTCAACCCAACTGAACACCACCACTATCATCAATCTACCCAATAATAGAATATATGAATACATCTAAATCATTTTATGAGAGCACAAACATTCTGACTGTGAATATTATGGTGCTGTCCAGCACATGTTAAAAACAGAATAAATAGAGTCGACACACTAGATAATGCTCCCATGAACATATATTTATAACCACAAAGTGACGTTTCGAGCTTCGAGCTCGTCTTCAGACAATGCATGAATAAATTAGCATTGCTGTTCATCCTTCCAGGAAGTAATTGCCAAAGTTTCCCTTGAATCAATTACACGTCAGCAGAATGAACTGCATTTTTACTCGGGCTTGTCTCGGTTTCAGACATAGCACTTTTTAACAGCAAAATGTCACAAAGTGCTTTACAAAAGAAACTACAAAGGTGCAATCAGTAGAGTGCAGCTCTCAGACAGTTGGGTTTGCAACAATCACTTTGAAAGTACACAAGAATACAACATTTAATATGCAGTTTATAAATAAAAATTCAGGCGGTCTCCATGTTTTGGCAATGTTTACTGGACTATTTACTGGGAGTTTGAATTTAAAGCGTAAGTTTCCGCCTAAATGGTGCCTTGCTCCTATTCCAGCTGATCTGTGTGGCTTTCTGGGGGATTATAATCGCTGCAGACATGTAATTAACTCAAATCTGCTGGTTTGGGCTACAACAACATAGACCTTGGAGACAAGAACATCAATTTATGTCAGTGTGATGGTAAACTGTGAATTTTGACTGCTTCATTTTCGGCGGGTGGGCCTCCGTGCATGCTATTATGACGTGCAGTCACTATGACGGGCCCGGTGCAAGCTTTCTAGTTATGAAACACACAAATTCTATGTAACTAGCTATTGTATATCGTACTGTCTCGTCACATTATCAAAAACAGTCTTGACAACATCAGCATACATATTATCCTGCAATCATCATTGCATATCTATGTATATGATGAAATACACCCCCCCCCCCCAAAAAGACCTGTGTCCACATAGCGGCAGTGTGCTGGGGAGCGCTAGTTGTCACTGAAAAGTTCAGCGACAACTTGCAGCGCTAGGAGCGGCAGCACAAATAATGGGGAGAGCTCAGAAAATAGATGCTATGCGGCTGCATACACTCTCCTCATTGGGAACAATTGAAAAAAAGACGCTGGCCCTCAGAAAAACACACACCTTTCAGGGAGAAAAACATATATTATACACGTGTCTATGAATCATCCACATATGCCGAGCTGAAAGTATTTGGCTTTATTACACACACTAGGCATCTTTATCTTTTGGTCCAGTTCACACATCAGGAGGCACATTTAAATTGGTAAAGTTGGGGACAGTTTACAAATTGAAAAGAAGATGAAAAAAGTCCAACCTCAATAGCTAAAAAAACCTTCAAAAAACAGCATCTTCAGGCTTAATAAAAATAGAGCAATTCTGATGCTGACAACACAATACAATTAGATCAGGCTGCTGGAGTGTCATAGCCAGTATTACAATATAATAATTGGTATGGATGATAATAGCTTTTCACAGATATATCAGTATAGGTTATTTGCTGATGACGTCACATATCGGCGTGCTTTCCAGATGGAGGGCAGGGAATGGGAGGCAGGTTTAAAAAACTCACAGAGAAACAGCGACAGACATAGATCAATAACCACCGTCTAAAGTCTGGAGGAGAGGAATAATTTTGCAAACTACATAGCTAAAACTGAGGAAAAACACAAACCAGGGTGGTAAGTCAAATTAAGGCGCACAAGAATCTAGAGGCTTACAACTTTTTTGTGAGGGGTTGAGTCCACGGCCTCCGAACTAAAGTAGCATTGAACGACTGTCTTGTTTTTGCCCGGGTCGCTAGCATTGCTAAAAAACAAATCTCCCGGTATATAGCTAACTAGCTTTCTCCCGCATAAAAACAATGACAAAAATACAGACCATGGTGGTGATATTGACGGAAACATAGCCAGCCACATCTGTGATATTATCACCCGCTGGTTGTTTGTTCTGCAGCTAGTGTTTCACAGTTTTAGCTAGCTATCCCTGCAGCCAACTAGCTAAAACTGTCAGAGGAGAAAGTATCAGC
>NW_022280066.1:2504280-2520769 GCF_004355925.1 Anarrhichthys ocellatus | reverse complement strand
TATTAGTATATAACAGCAACGTTTTCACAGGCTTGCTACTGCGATACCAGTTGTCTGCCACTCTCGGTAATCACACTCACTGTATCTTCAGCATTAGCGAACATTGGCTAACATTTGCGTAGCGAGAGAGAGCGACAGCGAGGGAGAGAGAGAGGTGGCGAGGGGTGAGAGAGAGAGAAAAAGAGAGAGAGAAAGAGAGGGAGAGAGAGAGGCAAAAAGAGAGAGTGAGGGAGAGAGAGAGGGAGGTATTGATGGTTAGATGGTTAGGGCTCATCTCCAGATTTCCAATGTCTCCTCAAGGTTAGCAAGAATATACACCTCTGTAGTGCAATCAAACCTAAACAGCTGATTAGCATACTACTTGCATAATGTCACCACAATTCAATACTCATTGAGTTAGCTCATCATCGCTCCCCAGGAAACATTGATCCTTCCCTGAGGAAGTGCTGAGGGCAGTTAGCCTCGGCACCAACTGACATACGGGACTCTTTTCTGGGCTCAGTTCTTGGGTTTGGATAAGTTAACTCTCAATGGATATCTACCCAATTCTACTCGACATGCATTTGTTGGCGTGCTTCTGTGTACATGTTAAATGTATGCAGAATTCTGCATGTAAAGATTCTTTTGGAAAATTAAACTATTGAAATCAGCATCAGCTATATACACACGTGTACAGTACATCAAGTCAGGTTTGATTGTCTGAGGTGGATACGTGAAGGACAGCTGACAGGTGATCATCAGTGAGAGACGTTCTGTATCTGTATTTGTTAAACTTATAAAAGCTATTTATTTAGCTGCATGTCTGCCTCACACATGTCAGCTGCGAATGTGTTTAAAGAACTTTTCCTCTGTAATTCTCAACTGACAGAATCTTTAATCACTAAAGCTGCATTTGTCCGTGAACGTGACACACTGAGCTGGGACCACTGTTTTCGGGTGACAACCAAAATTTTCACCAAGTTTTGGAGTTCACCGAGTTCATAGAGAGACGACTGACGACCTGACTGCTTAATTGTAGGAGATTCCACCACTTTGATCAGTGAAGGCATCTTTCTTAGGGTTCCAAGAAGGAACCTCTTAAAGCCACAATGAGACTAATACAACAATGATTCTTCTCGATCATCAATTATGACCCAATAGAACTGAGTGGTGGTATCTGTATCTGCAGACACTGACCCCTGCCTGGATTATTTCTTTTCTGATTATTATGTTGCATTCGGGACATTTCTAGGCGTTTCTCTGCCCCTCACTCTGCCTCTGCCTCCAGCTGTCACTCCTCAGCCTCTTCTCAATGAGCTCGGGAAGCTCTGCTAAATTCTCCTCTCTGGACTATACCATTCAAGGATTCAAGGATCATTTATTGTCATTATGCAACACACATCGAAATGCAGTTGTAGCCAACTGTCAATACAAGAAACATATGACAAACAAAACCAAACAAAAACAGTAGTGCATTCCGGTAGTGCCAACTATGCCCATTAGGTTAGGGGACGGAGGGGCCAACTTTGAATGTTGTGTTTACAAACTGGGAAAGCCAAATTCTACTCATTAAGCCTTTAAGGGGAACCAAGAGGGGAGACCATTAGTGGGTACTAACTAGAACCATATAGGACCATAAAGTCATCTGCTTGTCCTCATAGGAAAACACCTTTTGATTATTTTATATTCCAATGATTTCATATACAACTTATGGGGGTATACGGAGAACCCTTTTGAATATTCAAAGGGTTTCAAACTAGAACCCAACCAGGATTTTTTACCATTGATCATTCTCCACCCTAACCATGGCTTTAGTTCAGCCGGTCAACCTGGGGCTATGGGAATCACATCCAGCAGCCTTGGGCTTCATGCAGCTCCTAAAGGGCTAACAACACCGATGTGTCGCAGTGTAGGCCACAACAATCATGGCTCACAATCACAGTTTGACACACATCACACGAAAAGGCTTCTTAATGGAGCCCTTAGTGTTACAAGGAACCCTTGAAAAACCCTTTCTTCAAAAAAAGGGTTCTTCAGAAGCAAATGGTTCTGGGTAGAACCTCAGCTCTTCAGCCAAAAAAACCTTCTGCAACCGTTATTTGGAAGAGGGACACGCATACAGATAGTGTGAAATCATACCCAGAATGACTTCTGTTGTTGAAAATAACACTTGGCAAAATACATATTAAACAAGGAATCACCGGGGACATGATTCCACATATTATACTTTTATCATCACCATAATGTAATATTTGTATAAAAATTGTAATTTTAATTAATAGATTAAATCACCCCAAAAAAATCTTTCGATGGCAACTTGGAGTATCTGCCTTCAGAAGCACTAACGGTCAAATTATTAAATTGTGTAGCTAAGAAAAATAGAAAATGAGTGAAAAAGAGAGGTAGACAGGGAAAGACATGGGGAACACATTGAGAGAGTGGTTCAGGGCTGTGCTCTCTCTGTTTTGTCTGGGTGTGTTGTTTTCGTTGCCACTGCTGTTTGTTGGCATATGATCTCTGCCAGCACAGGGCACAGCACAGTACGGGACCGCATGAACAGCTCGGGTGTGAGCAGCTCGCCAAAAGCAGCTTTGGTTTGAATCACATTACGAGGTGTTAGCGTATTGTATTTTCTCCATCCTCTCTGTCATATTTAGATACAGTAGCATACCGACTACAGTGAATCACGTATGCACAGCACAAATAGCATATATCCCCTTGTATCTCTGAACATTGATTCATCCATGCAAACATCCACTTACGCCTATAAGAATATGATATCCATCCATAAAGGATACACAACTACACTATAGTCAACCACTGTACACATACACTCATGAGTCAGCAGTGTACACACACATATTAGTTAGTGGGGGCAGAGACTATAAGACTTCTACTAACGTGGACTATTTTCCTGACTGTAGACCCGTTTCTGTGAGTGCAGAGACACAGGACAGTACACACTGTGCGGGACGGATGCTTGAGGTGAATTTGTTTGTGCTAGAGACAGCATGTTGCAGATGATGTAGCATGGTTAGTCCTACTTGTGGCTCTGGTGGGAAGTCTGAATTTAAAAAAAACAAAAAAAAAAAAACAGATTATATTATAAACTGTGGCTGTGGAGCTTCATAGACATTTAAAGGCATTTAACAGTCTATGGTGGATGTAAACCAACATGAATGCACAAATCATGTGCTCTGAACGGGTACAAAAAACACACTTTAACTAATATTCGCCCCCTGTATTGCAGTACATTTTTGTCAGTCGCTTTCTTACTTTTGAAACCGACTTTACGGTCATCTGAGCCTCCAAATATAATCATGCAACCGCCTGTTTTTGAAGGAAGTAATGCAATATGACCCAAGAAATTCTGACGTGTTTTTTAACTTTTAACAGTTATACGTTTCTTTAGACTCAGTTTAGTTTCTTAAATAAACACATCTTGTTATTATTTATTCAGCTACATGGTTAAAATGTTATGTCATACACTTGTTTAAGAAAAAAATGAAGCAGACATTTACTAAGGCTGTATTAGTAAATGATTTAATATCAGATAATCATATTGATTTATTTTGTCTTACTAAAACCTGGCTGTGTAATGTGTCAGCCTAAATGAATCATATCCTCCAAATCATATTAATACTCATTCACATTCCTCGAGGCACCGAGGAGGTGGAGTAGCAGCCATCTTTGACTCGAGCCTAAACCTAAACTAAATTATAACTCATTTGAAAGCCTGGTTCTTAGTCTTTCACACCCAACCTGGAAAACAATACAGCCAATTATATTTGTTTTAGTGTACCGGGCCCCAGGTCCGTATTGGTACTGCTTTACCTCTTTATTAGATTCGACTGGCTTCTGTCAGAGTGTACAGAAACCCACTCACTGTTTTAACCCTCGACCTGGTTCTGGCTTATGGCATTAAAATAGAACATTTAATAGTCTTTACACAGAAATTAGGCAAAAGGTTCTACACTAGATGTCTATGTGATAGTGCAGTAACTAACTTTAAAGAAGCGATTGCAACTGTATTTAACTCAATACCATGTCTCAATATAACAGAGGACTCCTGTGATAACTTTAGTCCGTCCCAGGTTAATCATCTTGTCGATAGTGCTACACGCTCACCGAGAATGACACTGGACTCTGTTGCCCCTCTAAAATAGATGACAATAAAACAAAAACAAAGGAAGTTCATGAATGTCTTTAATGATAAGATTATAACTATTACAGAGACAATTAATGTCATCTACCAGGAATGGCCACTGCGCTGCAGCTTAAGTTAAGCCAGGTTCAATGACGTTGGCTTCCATGTTGGTGCTATTGCTCTGTCAAGACCCATAGATGGATCCAATGGATCTAAAATGGTAGGTTGATAAAACTGCATAAGACAGTGAGCATAAACAAAGAATGAAGGTAATAAAAAATGACAAGATTGGAAAGTGGTAGGGATTTTTGAAAGAGGAGATCAGGTCAGATAGAGGCAAAAATTATGGAAAGGTAATTGGGGAGTGGATGAAGAGCGAAAATGAAGAAGACAACAGAGACCGCCGGGAAGGCGAAGTGTTGACAAAGATAACAGAGGTCGAGGGGAGATAGACCAAGAGAATATTCAAGTAGAGAGAGAGAGCGAGTCTAACAAAAGGAATGAAAATGAGAAGAGAAGCACTCTTTGTGAGCCCAGGACAGTAAAACAGGACTCCTCGACGGCAGCGACACAGTTTCCTGTCTCTTTCTGTCTTCCTCCCTGCCACTAGTGAGCCGCCATGCAAATAGAGCCAGAATGGAGCCTCTTGTCTGCCTAACGGGAGGCGACAGGGAGCCTGATGCCTAATAATGTCTACCATCTCGCTCAGGGATTAAACACAGCAACAAGGAAGAGAGACAGGTGTATGGGGAGAGGAAACTCCAGGAGCTTATACAAGCTTGCTTCTGTGAATTGGGGAAGCCATTACAGGTGACAGCAGCAGGCTGTGGACAACTACAGCTTTTCAAGGCAAACACCAAAAGACATGGAACTAGGGGTGAGCCCGAATAGTCGACTATTAGACGGATCCTGTGTATATATAATGCAAATAGAACTTAATATGACAGTGTTTTTATAAACTAGACATGTGCATGTCGCAATCCATTTTCCACATATTGCTATGTATTTCAATTTTTTTTTTACAGAGCTCTGCACATGATTTGTGCATTTTCAGAGGTTGCTATTATTGCTGCTTTTAATATATATATATATATATATATATATATAGCCCCATAACAATACTGTTAACAATTTCAAAATAAGTCAATCAGCCTTCTGGGGAGGCACATATAAACCTATGCAATGTGTCCCATTGCATAATCTCATCACATGTTCTCTAAGTAAAACCATGAGTTGCAAATTAACTTGTAATCATAGCTGTATCTGTAGTTAAGTAGTATAAGGCAAAGGCACACTTAACATTATCATGGTGTGTTCAAATGTAATCCTGTAAAATGTGTTTTTTTGGTAAGAAACGTCAGTGAAGGAGGTGTTTTCACAGCAATATTAGATACATATTAGAGAGAATTATGACCTGTTTAACTTCCAACGGTTGGGGGGGGTGGGGGGGGGGGGGGATCTCTAAAAGTTATATTTGCTCTGCTGATCCGACCCCTGACTTAAAACCGGGATCCAATCCGAACAGTGAGTTTTGTTTTATCTGTTGTAACCATACTGTCAAAACATGTGGTAAGTACGTGGTATAATGTAAAAACAACATTTGCCCCCAAGTGTAGTAGAATAGATGTATAAAGTAGCATTAAATTGTAATTCTCAACAAAAATAGAAGTGCATGAAAACTGTACTCAGTACTGCAACTAGAATTCCAATGAAACAAAATATTCACACATTCTCTCTTTTTTTTTTTTACACTGGAATACATATAAGTAAGCATGTGGGGCTACAGAAGTATTACATCCTATAATGCTTGTGTCTTTACAGGTATTGCACATCCATGACAAAATCAAACTGTTTCTGTTCATGTGCACCTCTCTCCTCCTCTTCACATGAAATCACTCTCAGTGCATGCATTCAGCTCTGTCGCTGGCTTTACACCGCTGCCTCTCTATTCAATTAATGAATCAATAAATAATATTTAATATGATTACCAACTAGCTTATAATGGCCTCACAAAGACACCCAACAAACACCAAACCAAAACATACAAAAGAAAAGCTGACCAGTTAGAAATGCTGCTAGTAATAATATTTGAAGGAATATTTTGAACAGTTTGCCTGGCAAATATCTCAATACGTAGAATATCACACACATGCACTCTTTTGTCATGAGTCTACAGTCAGTTGAACTGGTTGTGAGTTTTAAAGGTGCTAAATTGAACATTGTGAACATCTATTATCAATAGAGGAGTAATGTCTACCTGAGCAGAGAATGAATGTGTTGAAATGTTACTGTTTTTACACACTGTAAGACTACATGCAAGTCAAAAAGGCACAATGGCCAAAATTGGATCAAATACAGCCTTAAGTGGTAACAAAGCATCTGACCTTCTAAATGTTTACTGGTGCCAAAGCTTCATGGTGAGTTTGGACATTACATTGTTTCTAGATGACTGGGTCTTCATACTCTTCCTCTGAAGACAGTTTCCTCATGGTAGCTGCTCATGTGTGTTAATACACGCGTCTCTGATAGCTCATCTCTTTGAACCAAATGAAAACAATGCAAGCAATGATGAAGATAGGTAATCATTCATCACGGACATGAAGCCTGGAACTATTAACACTTGTTTTTAGGATCGTTTATTTTATGCTTTTTTCTCATTTGAGCAGAGTTTTTCTCCACTTTATTCTGGTGTGTGCACCTGTACCTGCCAGTTTGTATGTTGTCACAACATCAAATCTGTCTGACTGGCTGGCAGTGCTCCAAATCTACGCACAGCAATTGTTGCTGTGCTGTGCTGCTTGTCACACCACAACAAGCAGGTTGGGTGTGAACATGGCTTTAGATTATAGAGTTTAAGAACAGCCCGTGTCAGTTTTTTTTTTGCCAACAGAAAGCCGGCCCGTCATCAGCCAGCAGAGAGAATGTCGTTTGAACGAGTAGACACCCTGGTTTACTGAGGAAGAGGGTGGAGAGGCTTGTTCCTGTGAAAAGCAATCCACAGTGACTGTAGCTCATGAAGCTGTCTCACGCCGTCCCTGTATACTCTGTACAGCATTCTCACAAATTACTAAACACACACACGCACAGTAAGAAAACACAAAGCGACACGCTCTCTTTTCTTTCTCCTTCTATTCAGGTTGGCTTAATTACTCGCTTGATCCAAGCACCCTCAGTGAGAAACCATTACAGAGGAGGCACTGAACACAGACAAGTAAACACACTAGAGCGTCAAAACACATCACGCCACACTCCTCTCAAACACTCACAGAGCAAGCGTCGCTTTTCATATTGGCGGAAAAGGAAAGATTTCGAAAAAGCTGTACCTTTGCTTTTAGCTAGAGGAGCAGGAGGAGGCGAAGACAGAAGAGAGGATCCACAGCCGAGACAGCCCAGGCAAGGAGGAAGAAGAGGAGGAGAGGTGAGACAGACACCAACCGTATCGATGTATATCTGAATACATGTCATGAGGATCAATCAATGTACAACAGCAGCTGTACATCACAACAACACTTGAAACATGCAACCACAACAGGATTCCAGGATCTGTGAATGTCACACCAGCTCTGCCCTGCAAAGGCAGAGAACTACACACACGCTGGAGTTTCCAGGCTGCTCAGGAAACGGGATGTCAGTAAAGCCTTCATTTTAGGACCATATTGGTGCTGAACATATCGGCATAGCATATAATACCTAAAAATGCATCTTCAGAGATTAGAAGAGGAAAATGTAAGGACTTTCCAGCTTTCTTGCCTTTTTATAGTTTGTTTATGATAAATAAAGTTAATTGTGATTATTTATATTTCACAAGAATTACTCTTCATATTGAGATTGTTATATCATTCATCATATTTAATATTTTGAGGACAATATTTCTTTCTGAACTGTAGTGGCGTAGAAATGGAACCACAGAAGAAGTACAACTACCTCAACATTGTACTTTAGAACAGTACTTGGTACATACAGTAGGTACTTTCCATAAGTCCCGCGGCTGTTGGACTGCAAACCGATGTAGTCTGTGTTGGTTGGCTCAGATATTACATGTACCACAAGTCAGGAGCTAAGATGGCAGCTGCTACTACTCTGCTAACCTTACTGTCAGCAGAAACTACTTATGCTCCATCAGAACTGCATTTAGTTACTACCAGTTTTTATATTTTATTTAAAGTTACATAAAAGAAAATGCTTGTGAAAACAGTGAGTACTAGTAAAAGCTGGTCGTAGTTATCTCAGTAACTAGCTTCACCTTTAAACAGCTCTCTTGTTCAGCTGGAGGCCAGTGACCCTGAGCCACTTCCTAGCGGTTGTGTAGTGCGTTTTGCCTTCGTAGGGCAGTAAAGCAGAATGATAAAATCACACTGCATTTAAAAAACGTGCACTTTCATTTTCTACAACGCAAAAACATGCAGTTCCACACTACAATCACACACACACACACACACACACACACACACACACACACACACACACACACACACACACACACACACACACACACACACACACACACACACATGAGAGAGAAGAGGGAAGGAGAGGCATACCTTGTTCTGCCATCATATGTGCAAGGCCTTGAGAACAGAAAAGAAAAAGAGAAGGAAGAAGCACAAAGAAGTCTTGAGCACAGAGCACACGTAGTTTCAATACTCTATAGTATTGTGATGATACATGTTTTCCCAGGAGAGAAAGCATGGCATCAGATCACACAAAGGTTCCAGTGGCTTTCCTCATTAGAAATACCAGCATGTTAGCAGAAGTGATAGCCTGCAGACAAAACATTGCACCTCTTCTCTGTCTTGGGTCCCCCCCCCCCCCAAACAGGATAAGTGGTTAAAGATAATGGATGGATGGAATCATCCCCATCAGTTGCTACAGATATTAAAGCTGACCACATGAATCATAACTAAATCTAAGACCACCGTTATGTGCATTTTCAAATTGCAAATAAATTCAAATTAAAATGATTGCAAAACTAGAATTAGCGCCTCACGGTCAGAGCAGTTCACCTCCATGTCTGTCCAAAATGTCATCACTTCATTTTTATCCTATTAGACATTCGTGTGAAATTGTCATAATTAGCATATGAATTATTGAGTTATGGCTAACTATTTTTGAGAGGTCTAAGTGACCTTTGATGAAATTCTCTCAAAGTGTTATTCCTGAGATGTTTTGTTCACAACAACGGAGCGGACGGACAAGCAGAACACCTAATGCCTCCGGCCGCGCTGTGAGCGGTGTGGAGGCATGCTAACATTACGCTTGCCTCAGACTCACCAAGCCGATACGATGGTTGTATTGGCCTAGCCTGTCTGGATATCTGCAGCTGTACTAATGATGGCTGTCATATACTTAATTCATTTATTTTTAATTTTTTCATTCAAACTCACCTGGCATATTGTTGTTGACCTCTGGAATACAAGGGGAGAGAGAAAACAAGCAAACAAAGCCAGTATTAGAAACACTCGTATTACTTGCATGCTATATATATCATGCAAAATATAATACAATTCACAGTCCATACAAAGGGCCGGCAGAGGGCACAGCCTTGTGCATGTCATTTACAATGCAGAAAGATTGAGCAATAAGGTGTTAAAGCAGCAACATTTGGTCTGGAAGCATTCAGTCTCATTAGATCAAATATCCAGCGTGAGGCAGAAGAAAGTAGTGGATGGCAGAAGTCATTTTTAAAGTTATAACTGGTGTAAAAATGAAATGAATAATAATAAATAATAGCATTTGAAACTACACATTTCAAATGCTAACAGGGTCTTGAACCAGTGGGCAGAGTTTACAATGATGAGACACATTAACTCACACATTACCAACACAAACAAGGAGAGTAACTTAGAAAGCGAATGATTGAAACACCATCACAGCACAATATAGAAACACTGCACAACGATGCAATAAACCCACTATGTCGAGCTACATGCTGCAGGGGTAAACTGATGAGATCAAATAAAAAAATGAAATCAGGGAGTTGGCACAGCTGAATCATCTTCAGAGAGACATGAATGTTGCTGACAGATTCTGTTTGTCTGAAGATAACTCGCCAAACACTGGACAGAGCAGGGAGTTGATATTTCCCCAACACCTAAACCAGACAAAGTTCACCATCAAGACCATTGCTCTTCTTTGATTATTGAAACACATGGAGCCCTATAGTTCGGCCACACACAGAAATGAAGTAGCTGGAAGATGAAGTTAAAACGTAATTGAACAGAAATGCAGTGAATGTTCTTCGCGGGGACTAATTGGGCCAATCAGAAGAAGATGAAGAAGTCAATCAGATATGTATTAGATACTAATTCAGCTTAAACCGAGGACTTTCAGCTGTGCTCCAACTAGCAAAGGAGCGCTGCATGTGTGTGTGTGTGAGGATGATCGTGTGTCCTTTCTTGCCAGAGCAGAGGATCACTCTTGACAGAGGGACATTACATGTGGCTTGTATTGCCATCTTTGTGACTTTTCTTTATTTTAGTTGTCATAGTGATGTCAGTTAGATTTGATTCATTCAGAGCTGTGGAATATTTAATCGTCCATGTTTGCTCACTACATCTGAGCCTTTCTTACCCTCAGCTACAGGTTATATCAACTTCTTTTTAAAATGCAAAATCTTAAATAATCAGTTTTCTTATTAGTATTGGCCATGAGAAGCAGGTCATTATCGGTTATCACATCGGCTGAAAGAATCCATATTATCAATCAGCAGCTTCAATAAAAAATGGCCTGAAAACCATCCTGTTTTTAAGGCACTGCAAAAACATTAGATTTGTAAATAGTTTGTAGAGCAGGAGATCACTATATTACATATATGTTGTAACAGTACGTTTTCATTACACACGCATGTAAGTACATGCATCTATGTACAAAAACCTGCATGTGGCCTGTGTTGAATAAATCACCTCAAACATACTATACCATGTCCCGCATACAGTTGCTGCATTTCTAGCTTGATATTTGTAAATGTGTGAGTCCAGCTTTAAAGAACGTTTGTGAATGTGCCGTCTTTTACAGATTCCTGATCGACACTCAAGTCTGCCATCATTATGCAGCACATGTTGGATGATGGTCTGACTGGTCAAACAACCCTGCTTTGGCTTTTGACGGATGCGGAAAAAATGCAAAAAACTAACGAACTAAATTTTTGGAGTCAGTGTGTAAATGTTGAGGTGCAGAATTGTCCAATATGGATGTACTTCTTAGGACACTGGACTGCTGAGTCACAATGGTGAATGTTTGTGTCTGTTTAGCAAATCAAAGTGCTTGTTTAAGATTAGGGAGAGATTGTGGTCATGGTCTAAATAAACCCCTCCGGCTGTTGGTAGGAGATGGAATACTTAAAGCAGTCAGTGTCAGGTCAACCGTGGGCCTCGGACTACAATGCCACAAGAATGGTGTGTGCTCCTGATAGACTGAAAATGTAAATATAGGTTGTATGTAGGCACTCATTTCCACTGCATGGCTCGGCTACATTCCATTCAACTCACTTTTGCTACCCGTGCTTTTCTCTACCTTGTTTTCAACTGCAGATAATACCCTGTCTCCCCTTTGGTGGAGGCAGGAGTCTCAGTTGATCGCCATATCAATACCGCATGAAACTGCCGTCACATAATTTTGAACGCCACACTTACTGAAACCTCGACCGAGGTTGTACCAGAAAAAGTACCAAGTAACAACAACACTTTTGGCTGTATCAAAACCAAAAAAAGAGCGAGGCAAGTTGAGCAGAGCGCAGGGTAGCATGCAGTGGAAATGCAGCATTAGTGTCCTTTATGGAGGAACGACAAGCTGGGGAGAGAGTAGATTAACAATTTCATCTTTCAATTCCCTCCCCCATTCCAGTTTGATTTTCTGCCTAATCCATCATTAGAAGCTCAATCTCTCCGTCCCGACCCTCCTGCTCTATCATTATTTTGTTCTCCATCTTGACCTACTTCCTTTGACAATTTACTTCCCCTGTATTGTGCCCCTGTTTCAGTCACCACCAGGCTTTAGTGTGTGTGTGTGTGTGTGTGTGTGTGTGTGTGTGTGTGTGTGTGTGGACAGAGAGAGAGAGATGCCTGCAAACATACATATCTAATGTGGTACTAGTCAACACTCACAGGTACAACTCCCAGTGGCAAGCTATAGCCAGCATTGAACTCAATACAATTACTGTACAAGGGAGCTCTGACACATGTCCTCTCTGTTGTGAATGTATAAATCTATATCCTCCAGCTCTCCTCAGAAATTTCTCCCCAAAAATAAAATCAAAACCAATCACCATTCTTTGGGGATGACTCAGCGGTGCTTTGAAAAATGTATTTATTCATCAGTAGAAACTCTTTAATTCAATAGCCAAAAGGTGACGCGAGGATAGCGGGGGTTTAGAGCTCAAAGTGGATTACTTAAAGGGATGATTCATGATGTGTTGTAGGAAGTAGGAAAGCACAGTGATGAATGAGGTCTTTCAAATGCTGCTTTCTCTCATTGGTGCTGGCTTAACTGATGTTTCCTTCATGTTATTAACATGGAAGGTATGTATATACACACACACACACACACACACACACACACACACACACACACACACAACGCTCCCACAGGATAAATGATTAAGCCCTAACATTGTAGAGGGCTTGATTATTACTGTTTTCATCATCAATATTGTAACAGCCATCATCTCCTCAACAGCAGCCGTGTTTCATGCTGATATGAACATACGGGTGGCTGGAGAAACAGACAGGGAGGGCTGCTGAAGCCATCTGCCCGTGTTGGGGAGGCAACGGCATACAGCTGGTGGACCGTCGGCCGGGTGACACACAGGGCTGAGATCCGGTAGAGAGGGAACCTCAGACTGAAAGCCGCTGTGTTTCCTAGTTTCTGCTCGACAGACAGAGGGCCTTCTTATGCGTGTTTAATTTACACCTCTGTATATTTTGTCAGGAATACTTTCTCAGAGAACACAAATATTACTTGGCTGAAAAGTGACACTTTTTTCAGATTAAGGTTTATTTTTCTGAGGAATCAACCAATAGAGTTGTTTTTATATTTTTGAAACGACAAAATGGAGGCTCTGTAGTTGGAACCCTGATAAAGACGCTCAGACCAGATCCACTCCTTCTGTTCTCACCTTCCACAATAAAAGATCAAGGCACATTTTGCATGTGTGTAAAGGCCTTTAGAAAGTTTACCAAAACCATGATTTTTTTTATTTTTGTTGTCTAAACCTTACCGAGTAGTGTTTTAGCTTAAGTTATCATACTTTGAAAGTGCATTTTGAAAAGACATTATACATGTTACGAGTAGAAACTGACACACCGTCCAAAATTGACACTAAAGGGGAAACTAGAGCTTCTTAGTTTGAAGTTTAGGACCACTGAACGAGTGGTGGTATTTTATGAGTTGGGAGTGAGAACGGGCTGTCACTGCCCCATCAGATAAGGTGACCACTCAGTTCAAAGCACTGCTGCTGTGTGGTTCATATATACAGGATACATCTTCAGTTCCCCTCTCTGACCTCCTCAGGGAACATTCTCTCTCCTCAAAGACAGACAGACTGATATGATTATTTAAAGCTGCGTTACTTCCTCCACATCATTCAGTCTCGAGCTATATTTCATGTTTGTGTAAACAATTAAAATGAAGTGCATTATGTGTCAGACATTTGATGATCAGTAATCATGGGCTGACATATTCAAAAAGCCACCAGTGCACCTCAGCCAGCCTCATTAAGCCTGGTAACAATCAGCGTTCCCGGCTTCCACTCACCTGTCCGCCTGGCAGGAGGCAGCCAGGCGGACAGGCGAGAGAGGCAGAGCCAGACATAAATCAACACTGGGAGCAGGTCCCAATGTGGAGGCCGTAAAACAAGGTTGGGAAAGGCGGCCTATCAGCCTACAAGGGTCACCAGTGCCCTCGCATCATGGCTCAGTGAGTCACGCATCACAGCGCTGAGCGGCTGGAGGGCGGTGAGGTGGTGTGTGTGTGTTTTGGGGAGAGAACAGTGAGAGGATAAGGGAGTCGGGAGAGGGAGGCTGTGTAGCGATGCCTACAGATGTAAGAGCTGGCAGACCAGTTCTAGGAATGACTGAGAACACCACATTCAAACACTTCTTCACTTCCAAAATAGTGCCATAAAATGTTAGACCTGTAAACTTGTAAAGGACGAAGCTTTTCCATCATCTTTACTTCCTCTAGTAAAAATATCCACTGAAACAAAAGTCGATCTAATAAGGAAACGATGAATGGACAGACATGTTTGGCCCCACTATTAGTAGGACCAAGCAAAGCAAGATCATCAGTATGCCATCGGCTCTGTCAAAACACTTTTGTAACACGGGTTATAAGAACCTGCTATCCTCCTTTTAGACTTTTTCGGCCCTTGGTGTCACAGGGCTGTGTGTTGGCAGGAAGACGTGGCCGGCTGGAGAGAGACTGAAAAGATGGAGCTAATTAAAAACAGTGATCTTTGTGGGTTGTTCCTCTGCCAGTCATCTCAGCTACTGATCTCATCACAGTTAACATCACATTTAAATATAAAAAAATATATAATTAACTATTAAATTCAGTATGGATTATGCCAAATATATTTCATGAAGGCAATTGGATGGTTCACAATCGCATTCATTTCTTGAGTGACGCAACAAATGGGAGCAATTTGGGGTTTGATGTCTTGTCAAAGGACACTTCGACCTGCAGCCGGGGATCGCACCGCCGATGTTGCGATTGGAATACGGACTCAGGCATCAACGTGTTCAATGCTAATGTATCCGAGAGAGGCCACGGTCTGGTTATCTGAAATGCACCGGGTTACGTGGATCCTGGGTCTGGATGCAGCTCCCGCACTCTGCGATCCTGGTTTCTAGAGCTCTTTGTGTTTTTCATACGCTAAGCCACTTGGGCATTTGATAAAACAGATTACATTTCTTGTGGAACGAGATATAGCGCCTCTTAGTTTCAGTGTTTTTCCTTATCGGTGGGTGTATGCGAGGATGAAGGAAAGTAGTGTTTTAAGCAGTGATGAGATCAGATGTTAGTTTTGGGGGAGACGTTTGCACACTACTTTGGGAAGAAGTTTAAATTCATTTGAAGTAGTGGATCAGAGCTCAAAATGAGCCAATGTTTCTGTATGATTTTTTCAAACTCTTTAGCTGATTATTTTACATAGCACCATCATTTCAGTGGAGGTTTTTCCTTTTTGATGAGGCACTCTTCCTGTGTAACAGTGCTGAACCTGTTCATTCCACACTCTCTCCTGGAATCTGTATTCTAATTCATCTGCTTGTTTCTCCGAGTCAGTTTGTTTACTGCAGATGCTCCTGATACGACCAAACTGGCTGATGGGGAGGCCTTTTTCAGATGGTGTGGATGGAAAGATGAAACGTTAAATGTCCACCGCTAACATTAAATATTATAAGATGAATAATATGAATTTTTGAAATGACTTCATTCCACTCCATATTCCCTTGCTGCATTGTCACACCTTGTGACTTAATTTATCATACAGAGACATTATGTCTTTTCTTATAACAGCCAGAGTGCACAGCAAGTGTAATATAGCACGTGTCACTGTGTGCACCATGCACTCTGTCCAGAAGCTCTCCAGAGAAGGGAGAACACACACTGCTGTGAAACTAGAGGCCTTAGCCTTGTTCTGGTTCTCAGATGTCGACAACACAGAACGATTGAAACAAATGTACACCAAGTTAAATGAGACTTGTGAAGTTGTACATGAATAGTCTTCAAAATGTCATCACTTCATCGTTTTATCCTATTAGACATGTGTGTGAAATTATCATAATCAGCATATGTTATGACCAAAATATCACAGGGACTTTTGACAACTAAAATATAATCAGTTCATCATTGAGTCCAAGAGGACATTTGTGCCAAATTTGAAGAAATTCCCTCTTGAGATATCATGTTGAGGAGAATGGGACAGATGAAAAGCCTCCGGAGGCCTAAACATCATTCAGTGGAACACGGCAAACTAATCGAGACTCATAGACCAAGGTCAAATATTGGGTCTGAAGTATTAATAGTGATGAGAGAGATGCTGAACCATTCAGCAGATTAGTGGATCTGAGCAACCTGGATGATGGGGCAAACATAATCAGATCCCAGACCTGGGGGAGGACTCACTGTAGCTGGAGGTGACACTCAAGAACAGAGCACATTCTCTCATATATCTGACTGGTACTCAGCAGAGAGGAAGTGTGTCACCTCCAGCTACAGCAAGTCCTCCCCCTGTCTGATGTCGTGACAAAGCAGATTTCCTTTAATACTTAACAGGCAAGTCTTCTGCTTCTAGACAATAAAAAGAGAAAAACATTTCTACCTTCAGAGCCCACACCTTTCACCTAAATGCCACCGAGTCAAAGC
>NW_022280066.1:2503268-2504180 GCF_004355925.1 Anarrhichthys ocellatus | reverse complement strand
CCCCCCCCCCCCCCCCCCCCCCACACACACACACACCCTCCCTCCTTGCCTTTATTTCAAACTCCGGGAGAGATAGATTTAAAAAAAACCTAATCTTTAAATTCCAGATTCCCTGGCCTTTTGTCTGTATGCAGGGGGATTTGGCATCAGCCCAAATGAGATGTAAATTCCATATTTGTGAGAGGTTAGGAAGAGCGCTCGAATTCAGAGATGGGGGGGAGAAAAAAAAAAATAGCTAAACAAATATATTACAACAAATTACCTCTGATCTGAATTAATTTAATGGAAAAGACTTTCTCATCAAAGTGGTATTGATTATCTCATAAGGAGTCAGATTATTGTGTACTCCTCAGCTGCTGGGAGCAGCCGGAGAATGCGTATTGATTGTGAATAATTAAGTACACGAGAAGAGTTTTTTTCACAGCCCAGAAAAAGAGCAGAGCTTCCGGGATCCATTTCATGTTCACCAATTACCACAACAAAACAGGCATTATCACAGAATGTTATGTGCTCAGGATTTATCAAATCACAGGAAATCCAGTTTCTACATAAAGCAAGTGAAAGTGCCTTTTATTTGGCCTGCAGGGAGGAAATACTGGGGGGGAACGAGTAAAGGGCTCTTTTTTTTAATAGAAATCCATTTTGGTCTTGGTACAGCCAGCTGTGGAGCGATTGAACCACAGCTCTGGTAAAATTCTCAGCACAAAAGAATGTGATATAAAACACCTGCCATCTTGTGATTGGGTGAAGAACGGGGGCTCAGGAGGCCCCATTCTCTCTATAGGCGTCCTTATCACTGCCTGCAGGACCGACACCATTAACCTGTGCCTCACTGGCTAACCGTGCTTGGATTAGCTTTCTGATTTCCACACACACACACACACACACACACACACACACACACACACACAC
>NW_022280066.1:2489477-2502868 GCF_004355925.1 Anarrhichthys ocellatus | reverse complement strand
ACACACACACACACACACACACACACACACACACACACAGTCTGGTGTAATAGCAGAGACAATCCTGAGACCAGAGAGATACAAAAAAACAAGTAATGTGAAAAACATTGAAACCTTCAAGGTCATGATGTTGGTCATTAACCGTCCTGTAAAATAACACGGCAAATTAATTGAAACTGTGCGGGTGAAAACAGCTGGATCCGTGCACGTGAAAAACAACAAAACCAAATGTGCTACTTCAGAGCTGGACAGGTGCAGCTCTCCAAATGTGAAAGAACACTCAATGAAGCTCTTCTATTTGACCGATTATGTAGATGATTTTCACCTAATACTTCACGAGCTGTAACCGCTTCTGGTCCCAGACCTCTGAATTATTGGCCACATTTCTAATTTGTTCAGCGACTCAAACCAAGCCCTGAGGAACAGCAGTGGGCTGTGAGGCATATTTGGCATAATGCCTTCAGTTGGATTTGCAATAAATGAAAATGTAAAATTGTTTAGAGTACGAAAAAAGAAATTTGCTTCATTTTAAGTTGAAGTGAGAGAATCAGTTTCACAGTTGGAGTCCTGCCAAAGTCTATCAAGGTGAATGAGAGCGTCGTGTGTCATGCGTTACCTTCACTGCAGAAGCGGCCCTTGTACTCTGTTTTGGAGCAGTCGCAGACCGGCTCTCCGTCCACCACGGAGCACGTACCTCCATTCTCACATGGGTTCACCGTGCACCACCCTTCTGACTCCAGGGGCACATTAAGGCTTCCCAGGAACAGGGGCTGTGAGATGCCATATTTGAGGTCTGTAATTGAGCCCCTGAAGGGCTGCATGTTTCGCACCGTAGGCAGTGTGAGTGCACCGTTGCGGATATCCTGAGGCACTCCACCCAGGAACAGATCGCTGACGATTTTCATGAATTGACGCTGCGGCCGCACCTCATCTGCTTTGGCCTGGCCGTCCAGTACCAGCACTGAGCGCAGGTTATACCTGCTCAGACCGGCAGAGTGCCAGCTGCCGTCATCCACCCGTCTGTCAGACACGACCGTGGTCTCAGCGCAGTCGATGCTGAAACTAAGCTGCAGTCGGCCCTCCACCACCGACAGCTGCAGAAAGTCACAGTAGCCGCCATCGTCAAAGTACAGCAGAAGCGACTCCGAGGCTTCCGTCTTCAACTGGAAGCTGAGGTCACCGCGGGTGCTGGCATCCCAGCGGAGGTAGCGGGCCCACTGACCTGGTGTGCCTAAAAATTCCAGTCCCAGACATGTGCTGAGGAACACTTGCAGAGTGATGGAGAAACCTACAGGACCCATAGCTGCAAAGGATGTTTTACTCCAACAAGGTGTCTGAGGGAAAGTCAATCTGAAGGAAATCTTAGGATGGTCAGACTGAATTTAAGGGATCCAAATGTTATCAACAATACGTGTAGAGATATATTCTGATAAATATTTCTTATAAAAATATGTTTTTCAAAGGGAAAAGGGCAGTAGTGGGAGAACAGTCGTTGTGGTTAACAGTCTTCGGGTCAGTATGTTCACATCAGTAAATTGTCCAGTAGTTGCAGGGCAGTGGTCGTATGGAGGAAGTGTTGTTTTCCTCCGTAGGGTTAAAGAGAGGACCGGCAGGGGGAGGGTGATCTTTTAATAAGTTTCTTTTACACTTCAGAACAGATGCTATCAAGACTCGTGGTGCTAGGTCTGATGGAACGGACTTCTCTGGCTATCAGGGTGAGATGAATCTCCTTCATGTTGTCCGTTGGGAGATGGAGCTGACAAGGGATCCACTGGCCTCTCTTACTTCCATCACTGTGAAAAAAAAGAGAGAGGCAGAGGGTTACCATGGGTCAATCATCCTTGATGTTACTACAGCACACATCCTGAGGCGCTTTCTGGCATCTAAATCTCATGACAGCACATGGCATGCATGTGTACAATCTAATCAATGGTGGTACTGGTTCCCATTCATGTCGTTTCAGAACATATAAAATGCCCTTAATGTGCTTAATGTATCATGTTGAGTGACAGTTGTACTTCCATCATTATACTCTGTAGGCTACTTGGACAGTTTCATTCATAATGATATATACTATTTAATCAGTTGATATATTTCTTTGTCGAAAAGCTTATTCTGCAAATCATGGGTGCGTTCGTAAATCCAATCAGACGCTCTACGTTAAGATGACAGAGCGTTTCCATTTCTACATGAATTAAGGAACGGGTAGGTTCAAACCTATGGAAGAAAGACTTTCCTATGAATACTTCTTATGCAAAACAGAGCCTCCTGTGCAAGAGCTGGTCACCAGCGAGGATGACAGAGATTATGATGAGATTACACTGGAAGCATGTGCCTATGAAAAGAAGTTAGAGAACGTAGGCTACAGATAACGCTAGGACCTAGTGAATATGTAACCCAGCTAAACCTTTCATGAACTAGTATGGCAAATAACTTTCAGACGCGTCAGTGTCCTTAAGAGACTCCTGGAGTATTTTTACACTGTTGTATCATCAAAGTGTGACTGATTCAACATTGTATGTAAATATAATTTCCCAACAGGAATGTCCCTTTCCTCTGAAATGTCGAATAGTTCCGTTTTTATTTGATGGATGGTACAATCAACACAAATTACATGAAGGAAGTTGTTGAAAAGAGGACAATGTGCATCTTCCATAACACAGTGTAGAGCCTGTATTTTAGTGGACTGCTCACAGCTGACATGTACTGTACCGTTAGCAGCCACCAATGCTAATTAAAAGGGCCTGTGATATTGCTGCATCTCTCCCTCCTCCACAAAGGTTGTTTGGAGTTATCGGTCATCTGCTGGGTAAATTAGTCTCATTATTCTCATGGCAGTGCATGACTATCCGTCAGCCAGGCAGACCGCCTTTATCTGATCAGCAGCACGGAGAGGACGCTTTCTGCTGAATCCTGTTAAATACTAAGAGAAACAGAAATACTGATGCAATGTGAAACCTACTTTGGTGATAATTCAGAGTATTTCACTGCAAGTGACCCCTTTTATCTTAAAGTCACATGACATATTGTGTCTATAAAATATTGATTGGAGCCGCTTTAATCAAAGTGTTTGGTAGTGTAACCCTAACAGCATGTGAGACATACAACTATAACCACACCTGCTCACAGCACAGCTCAGTGGGAATATCCCGGCTTTATGGAAAAAGGGCTCCATGTAGAGGGAATGTTCCTTACTAATTGACAAACTTTATCTAACTATAAAGCAAGGAATCTCTGTCTGTCCATCCCGTCTGTACCTCCTTTTCATATATTGTGAACTAATCATCCCATCTACATGGTGGGTGGGTTGCTGGGAACCCAAGAAAGTGTCGTGTCCAATATGGGACAATTTGGACACTTTTTGAGTTGTATAAAAAAAAATAAATAAATAAAAAAAAACTTTGAATATTGAAACAGCGCTCAGTGCAACAGCGGGGGCGGAGCTCCAGGGCTGTGGGCTGTCGTCCACAGCAGGCCTTTACAGGTTGTGGCTCATTGATTGCAGTTTTCTTCTGCTGCTGCTGGATGCTGGCTAAACTAACGTTACAACCAAACGTCTTCACTTCACTGGAGCTTACAAGTGATAAGCGGTTATCAACAACACTGCAAGCAGCACTTCCAGGAGCCAAGCAAGTGGCACGCTCTGATGGCCACACACTCTGAATTGGTCACTGCACTACTTGTCTAAATGTGAATGCACAACAGGAGATCTAATGGTGGCTGGACATGAGCAATTTCAAAATAACAAGGTTAAAGACTTTCTCTGTCATACAAAACCTCACCCCAACTTGTTTAAGTGATAAGCAGCATATGTTGATATGTTTTGATGGTGGACAGCAGTCACTCTGGTAGACAAAGTATTATTTTCTATATTAATAGATATTGTATTCATAATTCTGTAGAATTGTTGTTCTTAAATTAACTATGCTCCATCCATCCATCCATCCATCATCTTCTGCTTATCCGGAGCCGGTTGGAGGGGAATCCAGGGGGGGAGGGGAGTCCAGCCACCCGATAAAAGGATTCTCATTTTGTCTTTTTGAGTACAAAATTTCATTCTTCGGGTCACAACCCAAATTGGGAGCTTTGCCTTCCGGCTCAGCTCCCTCTTCACAGAAACTGTTCGGTACAACGACAGCAGCACTGCTGACCCCACACTGAACTGCCAGTCCATCTCACACTCCATTTTACCCTCACTTGTGAATAAGACTCCTCGTTTGGGGCAGTGATTCATTCCCAACCCGGAGGGTGCAATCCACCATTTTCCGGCAGAGAACCATGGCCTCAGATTTGGAAGTACTGACTCTCATCCCGACCGCTTCACACTCGGCTGCAAACAGCCCCAGTGCGGTCGAAAGGATACAATCTGAAGGAGCCAACAGAACCACATAATCTGCAGAGAGCAGAGACGCAATTCTGAGGTCCCCAAACCGGACACTCTCCTCCCCCGACTGCGCCTTGAAATCCTGTCGATGAAAACCACAAACTGGATTGGTGACAAGGGACAACCCTTGCGGAGGCCAACACACACTGGAAACGTGTTCAACTTTATCTGCATTGCTTCCAGGGTAGGCTGATCAGTGTGATACCAGGATACTTGGACCACACTCCCTTTTTAAAAATGAGAACCATCACCCCTGTTTGCCACTCCACAGGCACTGTCCCCAACCTCCACGCAACACTGAAGATGCCTGCAGCCAAGACAGCACAATAATGTCCAGAGCCTTCAGCATCTGAGGGCCAATCCATGGAGCCTTGCCGCTGGGGAGCTTGTTGACTACCTCAGCAACTTCTTCCAGGCATATGGATGGATCAAACTCTGCTACTCCACGGAGGACATGTCGGTCAGGAGGTCCTCAAAGTGCTCTTTCCACCCCTATACAATATCCCCAATCTGGGTCCGCAGTTCTCCTCTCCTGCTGAACACAGCCTGAGTCAAGTCCTGCTTTCCCTTTCTGAGTCGTCTAACGGTTGGCCAGAACTTCATTGAGACTAACCGAAAGTCCTTTTCCATAATCTCCCATAACTCCTCCCACACTCAGGTTTTTGCTTTGGCAACAGCCGCAGCTGCAGCCCATAATGGAGGCTTTTAACATTGCTCACTCGGATTCCATGACCCTAGCCTCTCCCAGGATGCACGAAGTTGGGAGTTGAAGACCTCGCATACAGGGGCCTCAGCCAGACGGTCTCAGGTCACCCTCACTACACACTTAGGTACATTTAAGTCCCTTGGCAGAACTATAGAGTCCCCAGTTGGCAGCCTTTCCAGAACACCACCCAGAGACTCCAAGAAGGTTGGTTACTCCGAACTGCTCTTAGATTCATAAGCATAATCAACTGGTCTGGCCCATCCCCTGGGACCACTTTGCTTCGGGAGACCCTACCAGGAGCCATTGTCCCCGACTACACAGCTCCAATTTGAGAAAATCAGCATCAGCCGATGCCTGCACTCACAAGGCTGATTACAAATCAGGGCTGGGGCGATTCTTCAAGGACTTCATAGGCTACAAAAACATGTCTATTTGCATAACGTACATCTGCAAGTTGCAAGAATGGCTGCGCCTGGAGACAGCATGCATGTCTCCGGCATCCATTCCCCAGAGTCTTCCTTTGTTTTATAATAAAGTTTAATTGTGCAGTAATTACATAATTTAATCGGTTTCTTGTTATTAATTGTCTTGTTGCTTCACTTTGTTGTAAAGCACTTTGAACGACGCCCCTTGTATGAAAGGTGCTAAATTAATAATAATACATTTTATTTATATAGTGCTTTTCAATATTCTCAAAGACACTTTACAAACATTAAAATCATCAAAAAAAGCTAAACACCAAAAACATAGAACATACATTCGTCACACATTAAAAGCAGTTAATAAAGTTTATTTTTACTATCAAACAAGCTGCAGCTAAAACCCTTACCCACAATCCTCTAATGTTTGGAAGCATTTTAGACAGAGACCAAACTGTAAATCCTTTCACTTATTGCCCTTGTCCAACACTGAAAATAAAAAAAATACGTTTGATTATCTCAACTGCATATTACTCCAGTGATGAAATAAATCCACATCATAACTTGTTTGAAGTTTTAAGTCAAGTATTTCAGTAAAAATATTGATTCTCCAGTTCAGGGAACAGGTTGCTATGACCTACAGTTATATTTTTTACATTTGTTTGTTTTCAGGAGATGATTGAATAATCAAATATTCAAGTATAAAATCAGACAAGGTTCTGATATTTATTTTGGTAAAAATAATCGTTAATCAGGAATTTAAAAAATAGAATCTGTGTCAATGCTGGACGTAACGCTGCCTGTGAGAAAACAGTAAGACTTAAATTCCTAAATTTCAAAGCTCATTATATATACACACACACACACACACACACACACACACACACACACACACACACACACACACACACACACACACACACACACACACACACACACACACACACACGGCCCCTCTTAATAGCATGTACAATGTTTACTCCCTCACTGACAAAGTTAATGGAGAACCAACGGAGCACAGCTAGTTAGCTAGTCAGCTGTTAGCAGCCAGTGCTTGGCAGAGTCTTGCAGTGTTTTTGGCTACAACGAGCTAACAGCGTGTACACAAATATGACAGTGAAAGAAGCTTGAATAATAGCTATATGGGACACTGAATTTGATGGACTTACTGTTTAATAGACAACAAATGAGAAAAGAATTACAGCCCACCAGCTCATATTGGTCGACCAACCAGCGCCGCTGTCACTACACACTGCTGTGGCTATCTGTAGCTCTCGCACCACTAATTCATCACGTTTCTGCAAACCATCAACCCAGTACCATCTCAATAATCATGGTCATTAAACGTCAGAAGGATGATCAATCATTCATTAATAATGTTCATGTTGAAACTTTACAAAGTTAAAAATTCAGGACAAAGCTAAGCTATCATTAACAGAGAGACGATGGCTCACATGTAAATAGGAAGAAATATGAAATTCACCACTCAAATAATTTCACATTAAATGCGCTTGACATTTTACAGAACATAGTGTTGCCTGCAAAACTAATAACACAACCAGTGAAATTGGCAAACAACCTAAAAACAATGTCAAAGCTGGATGGAAGTGACTTCCTGCCACGATGGAAACATGTCTGTTCAATAAATAATGATGTAACGAGATCAAGAGATGAGCAGTTTGGTCCGATTACGTTGCACAGGGGTTTTAAACATAGATGTTTCGCTACAGGAGTAGCTTCGAGGTTAAATGAAAGTTTAAACATACTAAAAGCAGCAAAGAACCGTCTGTAATTACTTAACTTTCCCCCGATCAGAATAATCAATCCATTCTGACTTGACCGACAAATAACTCGTATGACTACGAGTGACTAATGAGTCACATGACTAGTGACTTGAGCGTCAACTTCACTTTTAGTTTCACGTGGGACACGAACAGCAGTGTCACATTATTCTGGTCATAATATAAATACACAGCATACAAACCCTAACTTTGATCTTCACACAAGGTCCCTCTCGACCAAATCCTTTTTCTCTCATGACATTAGTTCAAATAATATTGACTTTTTTTCTGTTCACTGAAATCTGGCTCACAGAAGGAGACTCATTTTTTAATTTTTAATAAACCTAGATTTTCAGGTAGAGGTGGGGAGCTGGCAGCCATTTATAGGAACTCTTTAAATACTCTCCTGTCTCTGTTGGTGACTTCATATGCTTTGAGCTACAGAGTTTTGTTTTCAGAGGAAGTATTTGATTGCTTGGTATTGTGATCTATAGACCTTCCAAGTCCAATGCTTACTTTATCTCAGAATTGTCAGAGCTGTTGTCTGAATATGACAGAGTTTTGATACTGGGTGATTTTAATATGCATGTTTGTTGTCCCTCAGATCCTCTCTCTACTGACTTCATTCATCTGATTGACTCATTTAGTCTTTCAGTCAGTCAAAAGAGCCTACACACTTAAAAAGACACACACTGGACTTGTTCTTTCATCCGATATGTGTTTGGATTCCTTACAGATAACATCATTTTGTATCTGATCACCAACACCAACGCTCTTTGCATCCAGTCTTGCACCACAGCTACACTGATATCATTAACTCCGATGAGTCAGAAATAAAAACTGTGCCTCCATTCTGGATTGTATTGCTCCTTTTAAACTTAAGAAACATAATCTGGTCATAATATAGATGTTTATGGCTTAATGAGCACACTCATTAATGGCACACTCGTTTATGGCTTAATGAGCACACTCAATGGCACACTCGTTTATGGCTTAATGAGTACACTCCCTCCCTAAAAAGACAGTGTTGTAGAGCAGAGCAAAAGTGGAAATCTGATAAACAACTGTCACCTCTTGACCATCTTAGAAATCTAATGCGTGCCTTTCAAGTAGCAGTTAAGAATGTAAGAATGGCTTTCTTTGCAAATTTCGTTGCAGACCATCACCATAAGGTCAGAATCTGCCATTCAGTTCAATAAATTGTGTTGTTAGTCCTTCTTCACATTCTGGACTTCAGTGCAGCCCTTATAAAGAACTTACTTTCATAATAAGATCACAGATGTCGGAGCTCATTTTGCTCAACTGGCAAAGGCTATCTCTGTTATAACCTGTTTTCTCTCATTTTGAGAAATATCTTTGAGAAATGTGAACAAATCAGTAAAAGCCATGAAATCAACAACTTGTACTCTAAAAAGATGTGTTGGGATTACATCTAAAGAGGTCTTCAACACTGTGGGTTCCCCGGTTATTTCTATCATAAACAGCTCATTAGTCACTGGACACTTTCCGTCACGTTTTTAACATGCTGTCATACAGTCCCTCTCTAAAAGAACCAAAGCCTTGACGCTGTTGATCCAGCCGCCTACAGGCCTATTTCTAAATTGCCATTTTCATCAAAGGTTTTAGAGAAGAAGAAAAAAAAAAAGTTTATTAGTTAACCTTTTTAAAAGACAAATGCATTTTAGATAAATTCAAATCAGACTTTGGTTTTACACACAGTGCAGAGACAGCTCGTCTAAAACTGACTGATGACCCTCTTTTAAAAGCAGATGAGTCACTCTGTTCCATTTTTGGTCTTCTTGATATCAATGTGGCCTTTAACACAATAGATCATGAAAATTCTTTTGAACTGTCAGAGGGATTGGGTCAGTATCACGGGTCCTGTTTATAAATGGCACATCACTTGCGGAGTCCCACAAGGTTCTATCCTGGGTCCGGTACTCTTCTCACTGTACATGCTTCCATTGGGTCACATAGTGCAAAAACACAAATGACCCCTGCTGTATTTGCCCACCATTCCCAATGACCCCAATAGCCTCATCCCACTGCATACTTGCCTAAATTAAATAAAAGAGTCAAAACTACCCACAGCTACACAATAAGAAAACAGAGGTTTTCCTGATTGCACTACTGAAGCAGAGTTCTCTGCATAGATTTAGGTGTGCAGATACCCATTCCTGCCTCAGTCAAAAGCAACTTCCACGGCTACGACTGGTTCAGATCTCTGCTGCCAGGCTTTTAATGGGCATTTACAAAAAGGGAACACATCACACCTGTCCTAGCATCTTTGCACTGGTTCCCCTACATTTTAGAATCACTTTTAAAATTGTACTACTCACTTTTAAAGCACAACTTGGACTGGCCCCAGTGTACATAATGGTTCTCTTAAACACCCGAGATCTGCTGGTCGGCTACTTCTTGCTGTTCCCAGGTCCAATTTTGTGACTCGAGGTATCAAGCATTTTCAGGTCTTCCAAGCTCTGGACTGCACTTCCTGTAGAGATACAATCATCTACATCAACTTTTAAAACATTTCTAGAAAAAAAGCCTTTTTTTCAGGATGGCATTCTTAAAAAGGTCTAAATGAAATGTGTCCGTATATGTGCATTTATGTTCATTTGTGAGGTGAAACATATGTATAGGTACATGTCTATAGTCATACACATGTATGCACATATTTATTTACTATTGTTATGTTCCGTGATGTCCTGTTTTAAGTTACCTTATTGTCCTGTAAAGCATTTGAAAAGTGCTAGAAACATACATTTATTATAATAACTTCTGCCTATAAGAGATATAGATATATATATCTATAGATATATATAGATAGATATATAGATATATAGATATATAGAGATAGATAGATAGATAGATAGATACTGCAACAGTGTTTTTTTTTACAGCAAAAAGCCACACTGTTTCTGCAAATAAGGTAAGAGAGTAATGTTTTCAGAACATAACCGTGTATATTCATAGTGAATATATTTATGTTACCACTCAATATGCACCCTTATCAATATGACGGCTGCCAGTTCAGCTCTTTAAATTTAAACTTGATTCTGCAGATTTAAACATTATACTAAAGAACAGCATTTAGGTCTGACGTAGAAATCAAAGTGAAATTAAACAGAAATAAACGAAAGTAAAATGGACTTCAGCATCCAAAATGGGAACGTTATCGTTGGAAGGAACAGAACAAATACCCAACAGCAGGAACGCCAGCTACGCTTCATGTTTTCCTCATGTCGAGCATATTTACCAGATATGGAAAAACACAAAATTCACTTTCTATTTGTTGCAGCATTTTGAACATGGCCTTAAAATGTCCTTGATTGTGAAATCTAACGATTGAGAAAATGATCACACTCGGCTCAAATAATCGTAATCAGGCGATCATGTAATAATTGGAATCAGGCATGCGTAGTTTTCAGAATATTTACTTTTTTTAAAGCCTGATTTTCACATGGAGCATTTTTGTAAGCATCATCAAACATTGGATTTCATCTCTAGAAGTTTTGGATGGTTTTTTAGCGACACCGACATAAGGAGTCATCAACCAGTAAGACAGAAAGCATTGGCCATGCAGGTGCTTTGGACTCTAATGCATCTTCCCTTTGCCTGCATTCCACCTCTTTCTTCAGACGTCTGCAACATGGTGAAGCACTAAAGCTAGCAATCACAGCATTTTGCAATATTTAAAACATTTTCTTTCACAGACTGTTGCCCAGATGGTTGTATAATAGAATATATTAAAGCTTTTTTTTTTTTTTTGAAAGTTATGATACATTTTTGGCAATCCAGGTGAATATGTAGAAATATTGATATAACTGGTTCATAATATTAATAACAATTATAATAATAATAATAATGTCATACAAACATTACGTAGTCAAGTATTTACTGGTCAATATAAACTGATTTGGGAATGGACATGCGTGTTGCTGTGTATTTCTACATCACACAGTGTTCACATATTAGACATGTATCTCCTCTAAAAACAAACAAACCATGATATTTATTTTCTCTTTATTCTGAGCTGTTATGAAATCTCAGCAAAACCTTCTCACAAGATCCTCTGGCTTGGATCTACACGTACTGAGCTCCTTATAAGCCGTCATGTTCATGTTTGATTCTCTGTGTCATTTCATTAAATACTGACCATTTTTACACTCAAATATTTTTTAAAAATCAGGCTGTTTTGTTTATTTTCAAACATAACATGTATAGTCTGCCACTCAATGAAGTTCAATACGTTACTATTCAAAAGAGGTTGCTATTCTCAACTATTCTTTTTATATATTTTCCATTTTACAACTGTGCTTAATTGTAAAGCCAGACGTGCTAAAAAATTGCACAAAATATCAGCTTTCTGCCGTTTTAGTACAAAACAATATGTGCATTGGCCTTTAAAAACTCATATCAGCCCAGCTGTATGAAAGCTTAAACTGAACCGACTGTCCTTCCTAAAAAATATATTTTGACAAATTACAAAAGGAGGTTTTCTTTTCTTGTTCATTCTTTATTTATTGGTGTGTTTCTCTGCAACAGAGGCAGTACTTTTCAACCGTCCTGCATGAAGTATATTTAGTGTTTTCTGTTGATTGGTGTCTAATATGAATCACCTTGGCATGCAACCAAGCTCTTGTCCTACTCTGCATTCACACTTAAGAGTATAAATACTGCACTCATGTTTACAAATGCAGACTTATTCTGGCATTACGTGTGTGTGTGTGTGTGTGTGTGTGTGCGTGCGTGCGTGTCTCTTTTGTTGCCGTGTAGGGAGCGTCAGGGGTTAAAAGGCTAAACGGCATGGATCATTGTTCTCGGTGAAAGGCTCCTTTGACGAACCCCACAGGGACGAGTCCACATACACACACTGACAAAAGGCAGCAGCACTCTGGATACTATTAACAACCACACGGACTGGGACGGAGGGCGTGTGTGTAAATGCAAATAAAAGCAGCCCACCGGTAGGCCCGTTGCGTTTAAATGGATGCCACTTGCCAGTCATTTTACAGCAGGTGCCCTGATCTCACACACACGTCTCACAAAGACACACACGCTGTCCAGACGCAAGTGACAAAATGTCCTCCACAGCTTGCAGATGATATCTCAAAACGGACAGGCGGCAATTTTTCTGATTTGCTCGAATCGTTCAGTGTGAAGCCGATGCACACAGACGCCAACGCTGCATGTGACATCTCCCGATAGATTCAAAGAGGTGCCATTTTCTTTTGCCCGTCTTTGTTGCTGCAGGGATACATTTGACCAGGACATGCAACATGACAGTGGAGGGGAGGAGAGACAGCAGAAGGCGAGATTAGTGGAAATGCAGAGAGAGAGAGAGGGAGTGATGTTCCACCTCATCTACTCTCACTCATGCATCGCATGAAACACCCGGACTCCACTCTTCCTCTTCATCACGATGCAGACACACACTTCATCACAATTCAGCCACAAACCGTAGTGGTTAAATAAAGCAGGAGGTACCCACCATCTTAGGCTGGTATCTCTCCGAAAGGCGGAGCTAAGGGCACGTGAATAACATTCTCATGCATGGTAGATACACTTTATCAAAATACTGTGATGTAGTAAAGGCTCCGGAGACTCGCTTTATGGATGAATAACAATGTCTACAACGGCCTCATGCACTCAGAGATTTTAAATACAGTATGGATCATCTCTGACAGTACTCGTGTATATATCATCCTACTCTAAAAGAACTCTACCATGTGGTAAGTCTGGCCAAAAACACCTCAGCACCCACATGCAATAGATCTTTAAAGACAAGATGGCATTCATCAGCAGAGGGACAGTAACACAGACTCACTTTTCAAATGAAAATGAAAGAAATCCCCAAGTCAAATTAGGGGAATCTTCCTTTGGTATGTTTGCAAAATGATTATAACTATTTGTAAATACGTCCACATTTTTGTACTGAGCCCTTCTTTCTATGTTCAGCCTCTGCTGCTCATTTTAAAACAGACAGAAATAAAAACAGACGTATAAAAAGGCAGTGAAATGTGAGGTTGAGTGAAAGAGATGAAGGATGAAGGGTGTGTGATTTTGGGTAGGGGCGATATTGTGGCGTTGGTTTGGTG
>NW_022280066.1:2467054-2489377 GCF_004355925.1 Anarrhichthys ocellatus | reverse complement strand
GGTGCAGCGTGGGCACCTTGTTGTTATTCAGCTACTCTGCAGGCAGGACACGCCTTCTCTGGGCTCTGTGGTTCTGCTGCAGCACCCTTCATGGCATTACATCACCGAGTTAGAGAGCAGCCCACAAACCCACACACACACACACACCACACTGACTGTACACACTTGCACAATGACTGCAGACACACAAAATATATTACACAACCATAGGGTGGATAAACACCTCTCCATCACTACACCACAGTCCACCAGAGAACACACCCACAAACACCTCACCACTACCAGCAGGTCAGAGAACATCACGTTGTGGCATTGACTTCTGAATTATGACCGATTCATTCCTGCTGATGGACCAGTTAGAGTATTGTGAAAAAATATGAAAAGCCAAACGCTTTAAGTTATTTCACGCCTGTGCTTTTGTAGGCCTGGATAAATCTGAAATATTTACAAAAGGAGGGAGAATTATTTTTCCTTTAAATTAAATGTATATGTTAACACCTTATTTAAAAGGATGTCTATAAAGACGGCACAACAGATATTTTCGATACGGAAAAGAAAACATTCACGGTCCAGCAATGTCACACTCTATTACACTTTGAAGAATAAAAACAGCGAAAAAGAGCAGGGAGTGAGACACACCGTCTGAACGCAGAAAAACGACCGAATTAAAGAAAAGAGCATTCTCCAAAATCCTGCGTAATATTTGACTCTCCCCGCCCAGAGGGATTAGTGTTACCTTGAGAGCCCTTGGCTTTTTGCGCCTGATTTGTCAGCGCAGTTAATCGGCTGCCAACCAGAACAAAAAAGCAGGACAGCCAAATTACCCAAAACAGCCTCCATCCTACCCGAACAACCCCCACCCGAAATAGGGAGGGGGGGGGAAGGAACATTAAATCGAGAGAGGGGTTCATGTTTTGCCAAAAATACGCACCGTCCATGTCGGAGACATGACACTCGAAGAGGATCATTAGAAGCATTGTGTGTAAAATAGCAAATCTAATTTTCTGATCACACATTTACAATCATATTTAATCTAGCCTGATTTATTTTACCTCCCAATGCAGTAAAAAGTATTTTTTAAAGGACGGTAGAATAATAAACATAATAGTTTGTACCAATTGAAGGCACTAATTGTTTTTCTCGGAACATGACACCAAAGTGTTTTCGTTTGTAAATGATTATGGAGCAGGTGATAAAGCACCTTTGGGCCCTTTGCGGGGAAAAGAGACGCATTCTGGGTGGGTCACGCCCGTTATGAAGCCTGTTTTGAAAAAAAGCCTGATTAGGAATTCCCTCTGCATAAATGCACAAGATTCATCAAATCCTATTACCTCCTAAAATCCTACACGTTGAAATATGTGCTGCAGCGAGGGAAAAAAATATAGAATTTCCTTGCGAATTAGCATAAATGTGTAGCCTCTTCCATCAGTTCAAATGGTCGGGTTTTTTTTACACCGTGTGTAGGTATTCCATTAAAAGGCGTGAGACAGACAGGAGGGCCCGCACACCGTGCGGCTCATTTAGAGGCAGGTGGTGGATTATATGGCGCACTGCATAAGGCCTCGCGTGTTCTGCAATGGAAAGGACCCGATCTGCTGTCTTAGGAGACATCGTGCATTCGTCGCAGTAAAGCGTAAATGAAAAACGGAAAATGCAGTACTCAATTAAATATGAAGCCCCGAATGGGTCTAAATCGCAGGCCCAGATCAGCTTTAAAAATGCGGACGGATGAGTGGAATACAGCTCAACGTGCAGCATGAAATGCAGTTTATTGGAGGCAGAGCAGTCCCGTTCCAGCCACCCTCCCTGCGGACACCGCGACGCCATTCGATCCACCGGGGAACTGAAATAATCAAAATCATCATAATCATGCTTTCCTAAAATAAAATAAAAATTAAAAAAAAATAAAAAAAGTCCCCACACTCAATCCTTCGGACACCTTTAAAAAAATACTAACTACTACTTCGGTTTGATTTGTTCCGATGTTTCGAGGCCATTTTAATATGAAGCGTTCGTGTTTAAAATATTGATTTTAGACCTCAACGTTTAGTTTGATGGAGTTTCGGAAATGTGACACCCGTTCGACCAGTCTGTAAAAACAGCAGGCTGCAGCTGGATTTTTGGAATCCAGACACACGAGAGGAAGAGGGATAATGGAGGAATGTGATGCTTATTAGCCTACATGGTGAGGAAGTGAGCAGCCTGCTGCTGCGTGCTGTCCGTCTCCGTTCACACAGAAGGTCACGTATCAAACGGCATGTCATCCTGCTCCAATTCCATCCCAATATGCATCTCCGTTTAAAGAGTGCGTTCGCCGTGTTTGCTGTGCGCTGCGTGTCATGGTGCATTTGTTTGTCATTTGAACATGAAGCTGTAGACGAGAACAATGCGTGGACATTGGACACCTGGCGTTCGTGCCATTTATTATTCATCACCCTAAAAACAGGGTGAAGGAAATCTGCTTCGTGGTTTAAGTCTTTATTTTTTCAGGGTTGATGCTCTTCCTATTTGATACAAAAGCGTGGTTAAAACACCGCATGGTGGTATGTGCAAGATCAAATAGAAATGCAAATAAAATGGATCACTCATATCGAAAACATCGCCTCAGGGAGGGGAGAGGACGTGTGTAATTCTAAACCCGCCTGCCACGGTGCCTCTGTTCCAGCGAGGGGATTGAGAGGCCAACATCGCAGATATTCCCATTTAGAATCCCTCAAAAGCTGATTTCCCTTCAAGGAGACTCACACCTGCTTCAGCTCCGCCATATTCACCGTTCCGTTGCGCACAAACTGGAAAAGTCCTGTTAAAGTGTCAAGTTGCGCGATACCTGTGCGTCTGGAGAGGAACCCTGCCTTTATTCTGCCTCATATTTTTCTGTGGCACCTGCTCCCGTTTCACTACATTTAATGCCCACGGGGTTTGCACGCGGACCAGCAACATGAACAGGTTAGGGTAAAAGACGACGCTACTGACCTTAGTTAAGCATTTTGCCAAGAGTATCCAACTGTTAAAATCCAGCTGTAAAACTCCTCACCCCGTAGTTATTAAAATCCAGGATCCCGTTTAAAGCAGCAATGTTTCCGCTGCTGGAAAGGGCGGTGAGCACGAGGCGGTACCGGGCTGGGTTTATTGCTCCTCACAGGTGCGTCGACCACGGTGCATCACACGCTCAAAGGCGGCTGTAAGCTCCGTGCGACTCACAGCGGCTGCCGGCAAGAGGCGCACGCACGCACACACACGCGCCACTCGGGTCCGCCCTCTACTTAGCATACGACATTTAAAGGCGTACAGGCTCGTAGCAGAGCCTACGCACGCGCGCGCGCGCACACACACACACACGTGACTATTTCAGTGCATTAGGCTCTTGTAAAACGGAAGGTCCCATGATGTGCGCAGAGAGGGTCAGTTCATCACGGAGGCGTGTGAGAGTTTATTTCAGCCCTAGAAATAAGAACCATGGAACCAAAAGGTCAACTGTTGGAGGATTATCAAAAAGGTGAAGGTGGGCAAAGCAGCTGCCATTCTGAAAGCTGACTCAATAGCAACCTCTGAGGTTCTAGTGGGAAGCAATCCCAACGGGCTTATTGGTCACCAAACCTCAGTGAGCGTAACAACTGGAGAGGCATGATGCTATTGTCCAGTCCCAGGACGGGACACAATCAGACCTGGACGAGCTGTTTGGGTAGAAGCAAACTGGAAGGACGAATCATGCACTGACCATACACAGAATCATTGTGGAACGGTGTATTAAGAAAAAAGCCACTGTTCCACAATGTTTATGGAGGACAGAAGCTGCAAAATCAAAAATAAATATATGTAAGTGGCCTAATAAATTAACTAATATTCCATTAAATGTACCAAAACAAATATTAAAAATAAATATAGGCATTCATAATTGATCAAATTTTACATATGGACATAAATGGATTGTTCTCTTTTAATTTGCTCTTCTTTATTTTCCTTTGTATTTATTCCCCGATTTATTTATTTATTTTCTTATTTAATTTTTCCTTTTATGTAGTAATTATTTATACTTATATATTAGATTTTTTTGTTGATCCTTTACCTTTTTTTAAATGTGTGTATTTATTTTTGTATTAATTTACTTCTGTATTATTTTTCCATTGCATATTTTATTTTATTTTTCATTTTATTTATGGATGTATTATTTTCTTTATACATTGCTTTGTAATGCATTTCCTCATCATTATACAAATGAGGGGTCTGTCATAAATGTGTCATCTGAGACATGCAGGCCGATCCAGGAATTGGCAACATTAAGTGTAAATTATTTAGAATTTCAGCTTTTGTGAGTTTCTCCAAATTTGTTATATCCCGTATATTGTCATAAGGCCTCTTGGTGGCTTGTTATTGTAATAATAACTAAATCAATTCATTAATAGAATAAACAAGACTATTTTTGCTTCCCAGAATCAGGGTTTATTATTCTATTATCGATGCTGCTGTTATTAGTAGTAGTAATATTTTTTTAATTATTACTTCTGCTATTATTACTACTTCAATTATATGTATAATTTCTGTCAATCCATATTCATTTATGTTGTTTAATCTGTACACATGACATCTATTGCACTTCTGTCCATCCTGAGAGAGGGATCCCTCCTCTGTTGCTCTCCCTCAGAATTCTTCCTTTTTTTCTAAATGTTTTTTTGGGGAATTTTTCCTTTTCCGATGAATAGACAGTGGCCATTATACAAACAATGCCACAAATATTGAACATGTCAGCAATTTAATTTTCATCTCCATTAATTCATTTGACACATAGTATGATACAATATACAATATAATAGTATAATAATGCAGTACCATAATAAAATATCACAACACTACATACAATGTAGTGAGTCAAGTGTTTAAGACCAATGAGCAGTCATATGTAAACATACATTACATTACATTACAGTCATTTAGCAGATGCTTTCATCCAAAGCGACTTACAATAAGTGTATTCAACATCGGTATTCAAGAGAACTACTAGTCACCAGAAGTCATAAGTGCATCTCCTTTTTTAAACAAGCATCTAAGAGCATAAACCAGAGCAAAAGTACAGTGCAGAAACAAACTAGTACAATAAGTGCAACAAACTAGTATGAATACAATAAGTGCTGAGTGGAAGGCTCAGGGTAGTACTTCTTGAAGAGGTGAGTTTTCAGCCTGCGACTCTGCAGTCCTGACGTCAGTGGGGAGTTAAAATGATTGGTTACTAGAGCAACTAGGGAAGAGTAAAAGTAGCCTAGTTTCCTGTCTTACTCAATGTGCCTATGAAGTTGTGGCTATTCAGAAGTTAATGTTTTGGTATAGCTTGTTTGTGCAATCACGTGACTATTGTGACGTGCAAAATTCTGATGGAGGTCAGGAAGTAAAGAACCAATATACTGCACGAATTGGAAATGGAGCAAAGTGAAAACATAAAAGGGTTGGTTGAACCTGCATGCAGCATCACCACAAAATATAAACACATATTGGTTGTGATCCCTACAAAATATAGAAGAGCGATTTTTGCCACAACTTGACCGATTTCCCCGGTGTGGAGGCGATCGTCATTACAAATGAACTCGTCCTCCAGACCTCCTACTACACGGCTTGCCAGATGAAGGCGTACAAGAGTCTAGAAGCTTACAACTATTTCTTGAGTGGTTGCGTCCACAACCTCGGAACCAAAGTAGTATTGAACGACTGCCATCTTGTTTTTACCCGGGTAGCTAGCAAAGCTAAAAACAAATCTCTCGGTAGATAGCTAGTATTAAATAGCTTTCTCCCGCATAAAAATGACAAAAACACAGACAAAAACACTGACCATGGTGGCGATATCGCCGGAAACATAGCCAGACACATCTGTGACAATATTGCAGATTTGTTTGAGGCTGTTATTGAAACGTTCTACAAGGCCATCCGTCTGTACACTGAGGTTCTTATCTGGCTCACCTTCAACAACTTGCACATCTCCTTCATTACCCGAGACATGAAGCAGCTTCCCTGGTTAGTTAGAACTTCTTTGATAATGCCAACTCGACTAAAGAGTTGCAGTGCGTAACGGGACTGCCTCTGTAGCGGGTGGCATAATCCATGATGACTAGGATGTAATGGTGCCCCCTACTGGACTTTGGCAGGGGTCCTACTATATCCATGGCCGCTCTCTGGAAGGGGATGTCAATCAAGGGATTCTGATAGTGTACCTTTGGAGCTGTCTTCTGCCACTCCAGGCAGCTTTTGCAGTAATTCTCTCTGCTGTACTCTCAAATACCTCTAGGTAAGCCTCAATGTCATCTTCAACAGTCTGTTTGGTGAGCACTTTACTGGGTTTGGTAGGCCTCTTTGGTGTTATTACATGTTGGCCCAGTAGACATTGCATCTTGTAAGGCTCTGGGACTGCTGGGTTTGGTTTGGTTCTGAACAGTCAAATAGAAGGATCTATAATAATAACTTCCTTATAAGTGTTGTTCAAACCCGTGGAAGCAGTAAGAAGCAGTGCAGCGCTCACGGCTCACGACTCGGGACTTGTATGTGCACAAGCCACACGTCTGCCTGCCTCTTCCTTTTTTCCTGTTTTCTCAGCTTAAACATGTAAAGTGCACAAAACACCATATAAATAACTTGGGGACGATTGTTTACCCAGTCAATTTGGAGAACATTTACGTGTTTCATGCAGTAGTTAAATTGTTACTTCAGTTTTGTATTAAGGCCGATTGTTGAGTGCTGGCTAAGCTAACATGGTAGCATAACACTGCCTTCCCTGGTATTTTCTGGCTCTTGCACATCATCATATTTGTTTATTGAGAAGCCAATCAAATATGTATGTTTTCATGGGTTGTTTCATGCTAAATATGTTGGTTAAATGTTACTGAAAGATGTAGGTGTTAGCATGCTAGCCTGTGCTAGCCCTCTCCCCTAAGTTAGGGATTGTTTATTGTTTTACCCCAGAGTAAATGTGATTCAGAACAGCTAAAACGGTTTAGATACCAAGTTATGACACCAAATATGTTGATTTGAGCATAGTAGTTGAATATAAATGAGTGAATGAAATAGAAGTGTGAATTTTGATTTTTTTCTTGATGTAATTTTGTTGAAGACAAATTTCATGAGATATAAATCTGATAAAGGTAATTCTGTTTTGATGCATTTTACCATATGAACCATACTTTATGCTTTTTGACATGTATGTATGGACACAAGAAAGACATTTTGTGAATACAGTGAAAATTAGAAAAAAAACAAAGATTGACAATGACTGTTTGCATTTGGAAAATGTTAAATAAATATAGCCCGAGAAGACTTAGAATGAGTAGCCACACGTTTGCCTGCCTCATCATTTTTCCTGTTTTCTCAGGCACACACATTTGTTCGTGTGAAGGTCAGAACTCAAAAGACTAAAATGCAGGGATCACACAAAAACAGAGTATCGGTCCAAAAGAAACAAAGTTTACTAGAAGCTTGAGACATAAAACAAAACAGGTCATCAGCGTAGCAATCTGCACAAACAAAAGGCAAATCCAAAAAACCAAAAGGGCTCACTGAGCGAAAACACAGAGGTACTGGGAGGTCTGATGGGATAATAGAACACAGGTGACAAATAAAACTAAACAATGGCAGGAAGTAAAACAAACTGGGAAGCATGAGGGCAAGTATAAATACAAAATAAAACAGAACAACCTCTATGGTTAGTATACTGATTAAGTATTGCATATCAATGCCGCAAAACCAGAGCCATCGTCTTTTTTATTCCATGAATTCTTCTTCCTTATCAAAACCTGGTGTCTATATAGCCAGAGTGATAATATTGACATAGGGCCAACATCAATATTTCAGCACCTGTAAAATGCAAGCCAAAAATATATCAATGGAAAAACAATACGGCTATAAAGCTCATATAGTTTTTTGTTGATTCTGTGTACGAGTAATGTAGAGTCAACTTGAACTCCCCTCTTTCTCCACATTATCTTCACCTGTCTACCCACCTCTCCAACCTTCCTCCTTCACAGGATACTTCCTTTCAATAGCAGTTCTGTTGTCATCCAGGATAAAGTTACTTTGATATCTCATTCTGTCAGGAAGGGCAATTAAAAGGTTATGGTTGACAGAGAGAACAAGAAAATGAAAGGAGCAGAGAGAAGCACCAGGAATGACAGGCCAAGCTGAATGTGGCAAAGGTAAGGAGCTTGGCAGACGAGCAAATAGAAGCAGCTGTAGTGGGCTCAATTTGAAAGCTAGAAGATACTGGTATCATATGAAACTAGACACCTGGATTGGGTGTGAAGGGGGGGTCCTCCATAATTCCTGATGACTGGCCTGTCTTTGAGACAGGCCAGTACCAAGGCCTACCAACTGTCAACTCCGTTTTCTTTGAACATACCGGTGAGAGTGAACTGTGGTTCATAGTGTGATGTCAGATAACAGTAACGTTAAGTCACTGTGCTAGCCTAAATTGCATCTGTCTCTAGTCTGTCTGTCCTGCCAGCAGAGCTGTCAGTGTCTTGTTTGCTGCCGGTCACTTCCAGGTCTGTTCTGTGACTCTCTGTGTCTGAGAAAAGAAAGAGTGAAATACTAATCATTACATTTGATAAACACCTACGATCAACAGTGCTTATTAACTGCAGCTCGTAAAAGACAGCAGCGTGGTTCGTGAACATGTGTTCATATGTGCGTGCATTTGTATTTAAAAATGGCCGTGTTAAGAGTGTCCACAATTAATATGCTGTTAGCATGGGGAGGTATTTTTATTATGGTAGGCAATATCAATTTCTATTGCTCTTTAAAACTACACTTCATTGTAAACTTAGTACTTTTGTCCCTATCAGGATCCTGGAGGAATGATGATATTGTTTTGGTAAATGGACTTGTACTTGTCTTGACAAGGACACATCAACGTGGACTGGAGGAGTCTGGGATCGAAACGGCGATCTTCTGATTGAGAGACGACCCGCTCTATATTCTGAGTCACAGTCGCCACACTTTTTGTAATCTGATGGGTCAGCAGTCGCCATGTTTTGATCTGATCCTCTCCCCCCCCCCATCAAGATTCACACAGACTGACTATTCCCCTCTTGCCCACACTGCAGGTGTCTCTGTTGAAGCATCTTAATCATAATTTCAATATAATTTTTACCCAAAGAAAGAGGACTAATATTTAATGAATAGAGATTTGGTAATAGCTTATTACAACCACTTACTCTTTTTAATATTTGAATCTCCATCTTGCCTCTCAGAAATAGAGGAGGGGCCACGTCTTCTGCCTCTGTGGACCTCTGGACTCCTCTGGACTCCTCTGGACTTGTCCTGAATAGACAAACTTTAATCTTTCATGTATACAGTCAAGATGTCCACACCATACTGTCAATTAAATTACATTTTATTTGTAAAGCCCAATATCACAAATAATAAGTTTTCCTCAGAGGGCTTTACAATCTGTGCAATATACGACATCCTCGAAGGAGGACTTCCCAACAAAACCCTGCACCCCGGACGGAAACTGGAAGCTGGTTCCACAGAGAGGACCTAGACAGCTGGAGACTCCCATCCTACTTTTTGAAACTCTAGGAACCACGAGTAACCCTGCATTCTGGGAGCGCAGCTCTCTAGTGAGGAAATATTGTACTATAAGCTCCTTAAGATATGACCTCGCTATTAAGGGCTTTGTAGGTGAGGAGAAGGATTTTATTCTTGATTTTACAGGGAGCCAGTGCAGAGAAGCTAATACAGGAGCAATATGATTTATTGTCATAGTTTTTGTTAGTACACAAGCTGCAGCATTCTGAATCAACTGGAGAGATTTAAGAGACTCATTAGAGCAGCCTGATAATAAGGAATTGAATTGGTCCCGGGCTTTGTTAATGAGCCCGACTGACGATGGGAAGAAACTGTTCATGTGTCGTGAGGTCTTGGTCCTGATGGACCTCAGCCTCCTGCAAGATGGAAGGGGCATGAACAATTTATGTCCAGGGTGAGAGGGGTCGGCTACAATCCTTCATGCTCGCTTCAGGGTCCTTGAAGCGAACAAGTCCTGGAGGGATGGCAGATTGCAGCCAATCACCCTCTCGGCAGAGCGAATGATGCGCTGCAATCTGACCTTGTCCTTGGCAGTGGCTGCAGCGTACCAGACCGTGATGGAGGAGCAGAGGATGGACTCACTGATGGCAGTGTAGAAGTGCACCATCATTGTCTTTGGCAGGTTGAACTTCTCCAGCTGCCTCAGGAAGTACATCCTCTGCTGAGCCTTCTTGGTGATGGAGCTGATGTTCAGCTCCCACTTAAGGTCCTGGGATATGATGGAGCCCAGGAAGCGGAAGGACTCCTCCGCGCCGACGGTGTGCGAGTCATCACACTAGGCATGCGAGAGTATAGTCTTCTAGAGACTTGGAGACTGTGTGGTGTACAGACTTGATGGTTCCAGTATATGTCTTCTGTTTGTTATGAGCTTATTTGGTTTTCAGAGTTATAGTAATTAAAGATAACTCATACCGACAACGATCATAACCAGTGATAACCTTCAGAGCCTACATAGCTTACATGGGCTCCGAGAAGAGAGGGAAATAGCAGCTATAAGGGAGCTTCCCTGGTTCATCAGCTCTGTGCGACACACACCTGCTGTGTTGCAGAGCTGACAACTGACATGTCATGCAGAAAGAAGGAGCAGTCTGAACACAGAAGAGTGTTTTTTTTCTATCTGTATGACATAAGCACTGCGAGAAGTTGTCTTAGAACAGCAGCTTACCTCAGACTTACCCAGCTTTACTTAGACAACTACATCCATGTGAAGGATGAAGGGAGCATTAAGGAGTGCACAGGAAACCCGCTCACACAGACCAATACCTGCACTTGAACTCTAACCACCACTTGCATGGGATTAAAGATGTACCCAGTGCATTTTGAAATTTTACTTTGTATCATAAATGTTCCCTTCAATGAATTCTACCGAACTTTGGGTAAATATCTTCTACTCAACAATTGTATTGCTCAACAATGTTTAAGATTTTTGCAGAACATTGTAAGGATGGAACTGTCTACTGTTAATATGGATTTACAATACGTAACAAATTATTTTTCTCCTGGATGATTTGGCGACACCCGATTTATTTGTGCTAACAGCAAACGCTGCTTTATGCCACAGATCCCCAAATACTGTGTGCAAAACAAACAGTCGTCAATTTAAAGTAGAAGTCAGGCAACAATTGGCCTTTCCCATCATTTTGTGAGCAACGGTGATCAGATTTTAAGCTGCACATGTAGGTATCGAACAGCAAAAGTGAAAGTATAGTAACCTTGCTGAGAAGTTGGAGCTGTGCTAACAACCCACTATGGCTGCTCCTGACTGTGCCATTACACGCGCACACACACACACACACGCACACACACACTGCATTTCATGTGACTACATAATGAAAGGTAAATGATTTAAATGTGCAGCTGCAGCAGAAGGAGATGTTTGGTTTGTATTAGCAGTAACTTAATACAGAATTTCTTCCGGAAATATTGCTACCGACACCAAGTTCATAATACTGCTAGAGATATTGTGATACTGTCACCAGTAGGCCAAAGACTCAATCACCAGTGTCTTACCTCATTTGGTGATAGTGACTTAACAGACATTTATTTAAATTCAAGCTTATTACTATAACTGTTTTTTTACAAACGTGTACCACATCACATGCATAGCTTCTTTGATTGTCCAACAATGCCTTTCCGAATACCACACACACATACACACACACGTCTTTCCACCTCATCCATGCATTCTCATATCTTGTGTGATTAGCTCATTATTTCCTCTGTCACCATGAGTAGACGACAGCCTTCCAGTGAACAATTTCTCCTGTTATCTTCCTTGCTGATAAGCCTGCTAATAACCTTGTTGTGGCACTTCCTGTCTGCCTTGATGGCCTTTATCTCTCCTTAAACACTTCCAGGTTTCTCACTCATCATGGTATCATTTATTAAAGCTTTCACATGTAAAGTTGCCTGCTTCACAGATTGTATTATGTTTAACAACATCTATAGCGTTTTGTCAGTTTGTATTCATGAAAGTCACACAAAACTTTATGTTACAAAGGTTTTGTTTTCATTTAACTTTTTCTGTGCCTTATAGATGACACTAGGCCACCCTGTGTCACGTAACCAACGTAGCACCTCAGAGATTTCCTGTGTTTTTGCATGTTTAGGAGCACAGGTACAGAGAGAGAGCGACCAGAAGGCCACATGGTCTCAATGGGTTATGTATTGTCTTCTTCATGTTATAATTGTCACTGTCTGTGTTTAGTCACCCCACCCCACCCCACCCCTTTACTTTGGTCACCAGGTGTCACTGTTTTTCCTCTTTTATAAACATGTTTATGCTTTTGAGGAGATGTGTTGTTATCATTTTGGTTAGATGTTTTCCTGTCAATTTGAATAGCTCTCTTCTAATAATGCACTACACTACACATTAATGTAAAAAGAATGTATCTGTGTGTATTTCAAGAAAAAAGAAGAAGTTAGTGTTGTTTTGGATATCTGAGGGAGCAAAGGTGCAGAAAGAGAGACTAGAAGACATACAACCCATTAATTAATCAGTCTTCTGCAGGAGAAAATAAATACTGGACAACAATCTTTTGAGTTGTCTCCTTCCATGTCCTTTCCACTTCACTTACACATGCACAAAGTCAGGGGCACTGGAGCTTTTTAATTAGACACTCAAGTCACTGTTTCACGCATTCTGCACAGAGTTGAGCAGGATTGGGAGGAGGGTTAGTGATGGTTCGTGTTGGTTAGTGATGGCAGCCAGGGAGGGGACGTAGGAGATTATTCTGAACATGGTTCTCTAACAGTGTTGAGGGACAACTTTAGAGCCTCCAACACATCTGATTGACAATGTCAATGTGTTCAGGCACAGCCTGTATGCTGCATGTATGTTGGGGAACTGGAGAAACCGTACAAGGTTTATTTTACTTGATGCAACAAACGTAGTTATTTAAACCCAAACCATGATCTTTTCCTAAACCTAACCAAGTAGTTTTGTTTCATAATTAAACCTTACCACAAAGTAAACCCACATTGGAAGTTTATTTTGGATGGACACCATGCATGGAAACGGACATGCCGTCCCTGACATGTCCAAAACTGACACTGCGGGAACGGGCCACTGACCAAGTGTCGATATTTGATATGTCGGGATTGAGAAAGTGATGTCTCTGAAACGTGAAATGTACTGGTGGATGTATATAAAGGCCTGTATCCATTGTAGTTGACAAATATTAACATACAACATTAATGGGGCTACCAGAGGACAGACGCTCTGCTTCTGAAACCTTTCCCGCGTACATTGACACTCATTGAGCACCCATAACACAACACTCCCTGTAAAACGTTAGACACATCAGACGCAGAGGTAGCAGGCACAAGGTGAGATACGACCTGACCATGAACGAGGGCTGGAACGGTTGGCTGCGCCCCTGTAGTTGGCTGCGTCGTGTCATCATCAGCCGGCGTCGAGCAGGTGGCACTGTGTGAAGAACCTGGATTCCGGGAAGGGCTGGGAGAGCCTGGCTTAGTGGTGCCGAGGGACGTGGATGACGGGAGGCTGGCGTCGGAATGGTGCCTTCAAGCACACAGTTTTTACCTGAGGGGAACTGTAGGCTGGGTGCTATGCTTCAACAACAACGCCATGTCTCGGTATGAACGCAGTGCTGACAGTGGGGAACAACAGAGAGACTCATGCGCAAACAGGCACTTGCAGCCGGCCCAGCTACTGAACAAAACACAAAGAAGTGTAGCTTACAACACACACAGATACTTCATTCTCTGCTCAGGTAGACCTCTTGCTCAGGCTTACCTATTGCGCAACCAGCAGGACAAAATTAAGACTGTGGCTCTGTGTTAGAGCGGGTCGTCCTTCAATCAGAGGATCGGTGGTTTGATCTCCGGCTCCACTAGTCCATGTTGATGTTTCCTTGGGCAAGACACTTGACCCCAAATTGATTGTTCCCGTAGGCTGTGCCTGTGGTGTATGAATGGGCATGAATGATAGTCCTGATTAGCAGGTGGCACCTTGCATGGTAGCCTGTGCCATCAGTATATGAATGGCATACAGTGTTAAAGTGCTTTGAGTGATTAGAAGACGAATCGAACCATCTAGTAGCTGGTTCCCTCCGAAGTCTTTGTGCTTGTACAGCGCGCTAATTGTGACTATACCAAAGACGTGCATTGTGTTGTATGCATCTTACTTTTAACCTGTAATTACAATGCTATTTGCCTGCCTGCGTGAATTGTCATGCCACCTTTTTAGCTGCATAGTTTCCAACCAGAGTAGTGTTCAGTTCCTTAATCACTTAAATTCTAAATCCTCTCGAGGCTTATTGTCGGGAAAGTATTTTCTGCCTCAGCATATACTTTTTCAAATATTTCATTGACTCCTAAGTACTTGAGAAAAAGCAGTATGTATGTTATTTTGGAAGGTTTTCAATATGTTTGGAAAATTACATGATGACCTATTTTTTTCCGAAGGAAAGCGATATACTGGTAAGGCAAATGGTCCCGCGAGTAACGCTTTGCGTTTGGTGTGAACGCACCTTTCGTCCTTTGATAGACTGACAGCCTGTGCAAGTTGTTTCTTTGACTTGGAAATGAGCCCACAGTGAAGATGGATTGATGGTGGATAGAGGATTCAGCCTCTCTGAAAAAGTTCAAATTGATTTGATTCATTACAGTATAAATGTCTTCTTTCTCCAGTCCTATCTCCCGTTTCAATTATCTAACCACATACATGCTGACGCATCTATAGTCCCAAACGGAGCTGTTACATAAACTCAGAGCTCTGAGTGGATGTTTTTTGGAGGATGGAAACATCTTCTTTGCAAAGAATAGTTGCCCTTAGATAGACAGATATTTTACAGCAGGGGATGGAGCACTGAGGGACAGCGAGAGCAATAAAGATAAGGTGAAAGAAAGAGACAGAAAGAGACAGGGTGGATCCATTAGGATTTTTACTGGCCTCAAACATATCCTAAGGGCACAGGGGCAGGGAGTGGACGCCACCAAAGTGCTATTGATCCCATCACTGTGTTATCTTCTCCACTTCAGAGTATAGGTCATGCCTTTCTGCCGGAAAGTATTGGTGTGTGTTATAATGGGTATCAGCCGTGAAGCACGTATCGACAAAGCAGCTTGCCAGTGCCATGCCAGTGACCTGTAGTGTCAGGTTATTGAGCTGGACCAACATGCAGAGTGATTACACAGCAATGTTAATTCACTTCTTCACAAGTCTAACAATAACAGCATCACACACCCAAATACAATGGATCTGAGTTTTTTTTTCTTTTCTAATTAGCTCACTCAAGTCAAACACCGAACCCTGATGAGAATAAGCACTTCTTTGTTTAGAAAGGTGACTGTGGTAATGTTTCACATAATATAACATTATGTGAAAAATTAATTTGAGATATGTCCGAGTGGCCAGCAATCATATGGCCTGATACATACAACCATCTCATAGAGAAGCCCAGTGTTTATACCAAGGACAATCTGCGTGCATACAAATCCTTAGATGCGTATTATTATGTACTTTGTGGTCATGTGCAAGAGATAAAGTTTAATGACACGGGATCAGAGTGTTGCATTTTGAGGGCATTTGTCCTACCGAGCCAAAGACAAGGCCTAAAAACTAATCCTCATGATGCCTGGGTTTACATGCATAAGGACCTTCGGTATATCCTAACAGCTAACTGCACATGCATGGCTGGGTAAGTATCAAACAGCAGATAATATAAGATCATGAATTCACTCACTTTTGCTAAAAACCTATCCATCGCTCTAGCCTTGCTTGCTGCAGCCATCATGTGCCAGGTTGAGCTGTCAGGGCGGAGACGCACTGACGAGGTGGTCCGTCCAAACCAAAACCAGTGGAAAGATATGTCAAGAGAAAGTATTGAGCCACAAAAACTGAAGAAGATCAACTTCAATCGACCAAAGAGACATCTCTCAGAGTTGCCCCGATTACATCACGCACCAGAATAATCTAGGTAGACGAGAGCTAAACACGTTTTAAAACGAAAACGATCCCCTCCACACGGGCGTTTCAGCATCGTTTTTTCGAAATGATCTACATCCATAACCGCACCGATGTTCTGTACAACCGCGTCATAGAACTCTTTGTAAACAAAGAAAGGAGGATGGACTTTGTCTTTAAGTGAACAGCAGCTGTGGGAAGTGAAGTGCTTTTGTGTTTTTACATCTGCAGTAACGTTACTACTCTGTTCATTTGTCTATGGTGTCGTTTTTATGATATGGTTAATATTGTTCCCTCTGATGTGAATAATATTTGAATGGTGCTCTTGTGTGGATAAATACGTGTGAGGGAAACGCAAGTGTCTGACAACAGTATGGAAAGAACCCTACAGAGAAATATATAGAACCTTTTATCTGATATAGTCTGTTTGTTATTGTGTCAAAGTCTCGTGAAACCTGAATATTGGGATTCTTCCTCTGTGGTCTCACAGTAACTGCTTACACTACTCATTGTTTGGCAGTGTGATACCGACTGAGGGCCAGGAGATGCTAGAACTACTTTATACAATGTGTTGTCCTGTCATGTCATAAATCAAATGTGTTTATAGTCTCTAAATGGACCCTCGACAGGTGGGTCTGAATCTCTTTGACCATCCCACAAGCAATTTCAAATGAAGCATATTGGCAGCTTGAAACTGAGTTGCTAAAATGGTTGTGAACACATGCAGACACAAGCACAAACACACACACTTTTCCTTGCCACGGTATGTGAGCCTGTATGGTTGCCAACTGTCAGCTGTGAAATTAGATCAACCACCCTCCACAGACGTGATGGCTAACAGGAAATGCAGCAAGGCACTTTGACAGACACACCGTCACAGAAGAATAAAGCGTGGAGAAGAGCCTTTACTTGTTGCCCGATTGCTTTTCTGACTGTAATTCATATTAAGTCAATGTTGTTTTGGTTGTTTTGATTCATTTGACAAGTGGAGAAGAGAGATATCCAAAGAACTCTTCAACCGGTTCTGGACGCAACAGGAAAAGACAAAAAAAAAAAAAGAATGAGTAGTGGATATTAGTAGTGGATATACAGTAGAGAGTGAATTCTAGTGAATTGTGCCTTGATATCCCAAACAAGCTAATGTGATAAAAGAAATGAGAAAATATTAAAAAGTTGGTTTCTTCTCATAAAAAAATGTCCTAAATATTTTTTGGGGACAATGTGCATTGATCAACATTACTGTTAATGTGCCATTGTTCATAGTCAAAGTAGGAAGGCCTGCCTTGCCTGAATGACCACCAAGCACATCAGACTATACATTTTGCCATAATCTTGTGTAATCTAGTATTTATGATAGAACTATGAGATGCATAAAAATCAAACAGTGTGGTCTGATTTTGTATGTAGATCTACTCGCCCTATAATGTTATTTGTTTAGCCAAAAAGGTGAAATTGGCGATGAAGAACATGTATAAAGACACCCCTCCAGGTTCTGCCCCAAACCTGTGCTGTATTCTGCATGCTCTGTAATGTTATACTCCATTATTGAAGGCAACAATCCCAAAAGAATTGGGATTTTTTTTCCATGATCAGATTGGGGAAATGCTGTTCACCCTTGCATTTCTTTGGAAGCTCTAGAACTAATTCTTCTTTTATGGATAGCCTCAAAATGTCAAGCGGCACAGAGGGAGGCCCGCGCTCTCCTTGCTGCTCCCTTAACCCCATTCAGGGGAGAACCAAGATTGTATCTTGTTTGTGACTTTGTACAAATGGGTTGTCTTTGATTATGGAACTAAGCTAAACCACAATGACTGTCTAGATGCGTTATTTGGAAATCAAGACACACCTAGATGTAAAGTAACTCTTTTAATAAGAACTACGAAATTAATTCATACACCGTAGACACAGCTACGGGAAGAACTTGAGGTTAAGTGTATTGCCCAAGGACACATCGACATGGACTAGCGGAGCCGTGGATCGAACCGCCGATCCTCTGATTTGAAGGGCGACCCGCTCTTCCACTGAGCCACAGTCGCCCCACGACTTTAGGGCCCAATGGAGCAGGAATTCACTTGCAGATTGTTCGTAAGACCTAATGAGCACCATAGATGTATGACTTTTCATCCTCCTCAGACCACTTCCACTGAGAGAGGGAGGGAGAAGGAGAGAGAGCGCTCCTATTAGCCGTGGCAGGCCTGGGCGGCTGCGAGTGATAGAAATGGATGGTCCTCCTATGGCTAGCGGACACACACACACACAGTACTTACTACTCTGGGAGCAGTGGAAGCAGGTTGTGTGTTGATGATGGTAAAAATGTTATTTTATCACCAGAACAGGTGGAAGAAATTAGCAACAGTGTGTATTTTGGGTGTGCATGAAGCTCATCAAATTCAAATCACAAATCCCCAGCATGGCTGTAGAAATGTGTCTCCGACATGTCGAGGATATGCTTACAATACTGAAACTCATTTCAATTCACCTGGTGGGGCATTCCAAATAAGAGCAGCCACTAATGCCCCTTACACGGGCTTGGACGGCCAATGTGTGGTTGAGAAATACTTTCCTCCTCAAGGACATTTCTTTTCAATTATGCACTTTGGCTGGATGAACTGCACAGAGAGGCAAATTATCAGAAGCCCGAGTAGTGAGTGTGTCTGCGAGATTGGCTGCTGTGGGGATTAGAACATGTGAGGCTGATATTCAGGCTGTGGGATGAATTTAAGAAATAAATGAAAGAATACAGTTTAAATGCCATTTATGTTTCTCCAGAGATTGAGACCAACTGTCACGTGCTGCCTTGGCCTATCCCGGAGTCTCTTTATCAGACCGTATGGTTGGTCCAGACTGAGCATATCAACAATATGATGGCCTGCCATGAAATGTATGTAAAATACAGTCGTGTTTTCATGACTTTGAGGGACATTACATTGACTTACCCTAAAGCTAACCATAACCACTACCAGCCTGATCCTAACCTAAAACCACTTACCTCATGGAGACTTGCATTCTGTGGGGGAAAAAAAAAAAAGGAAAGTCCTTCCAATGTGACTGTGTAAATAGATTTACGTCCCCACAAGACGTGTAAAACACTCGTCTCTTCTAGAGCATCATTTCTGCCTTCTTTTTCAGATTCAATGTGGTACAGATCTCTCTCTCTCTCTCTCTCTCTCAAACATGACATTTTCATCATCTGTAAAATACCGTTGACTCGCATTAAAGAACTGCAGAACAGGGCAACAATCTTCTAACACTGTGCATATACTGTATATATCATCAATTATGATACGAGTTTTCATAAAGTGTTTGTGAGTAAAATCGCTGCAGGGAACACAACTTTATTTATTCATACATGGTTTATTCCATAGTGACAGATACAGCTATCTGATGCAAGTATCAGAGCTCACTGGAGTCACCGTGGTGACAGTCACACCTTCTCCAGTCACCTCACCTTCATCACCTGCACATGAGGAGAGTGTACATGAGCAATGTGTGGGAATAAAGCCATGACAGCTCTCATACGATCACTTCATCATCAGTCCTAATGATAATGGAATCAGGAAATCAAGCTGCCTCTCTAACGCCATCTCTCTCTTATGTGCTTACTACTTTATTTTCAGAATGTAAATGTACATGAACGGATATTTCATGTTTAGGCTTCATTCTGTTTTTCATTCTTTCTGCCTCTCTTACAGGTTTATCAACGCCCTGTCCTTTCAACGGCTTATTCTCGTTCCTTTGTGCCACATCACAATTCCACACTACATACTCAATATATAACATGCACACAATCTATTCAACTATTCTGTTTTGGTATTTAGCAAACAAGAAGATGTGCTTACAAAAAGGGTGAGAACTTGTGAAAGATGATGAAACACGTCACCAGAGAAGTGAAGAGAAGTGACACACGGGTCCAACTCACGACATCGTACACTTGAATTCTTACGTTTCTGCTTCCTTTGACTTTATTTATCATAAATTATGAAACATCCAACCATGGACAACCGAAGTTGTAACAAGTCACCATCGTAACATATTAAAGGAAATTTGTAGTACAGCGAATAAAAGAAAAAAAAAACGAAAATAGAGCTTTGACACAAGCAACAGGAGTATGTGGAGGAACTGTTTCTTGTCTGATGGCCTAGAAGTTCTCTGCAGCGTCTCCACATACGCTCAGTGAGCACAGGTACTGTACACTGTATGTAAGATAGCGGTTCAAGTAAAGTTTATGAGAAATATTCTCAGACAATAATCATCTTAAAAGTACAATTCATCTTGAGTGAAAGAAATACAGTTACAAACTATCATTAAGATGAGTGGAGCTCATGTATGCGTGTGTGTGTGTATGAGCACATATTCAAAATGTGTTCACAGTGTGTTATAAACTAACGTCCAGTATGTTGATAATGTCCCAGTGTGACGTCCACATGCGTCTCAGTGCAGAAAAGCCAGCAGAGCAGTGAGCCAGTGTCCCAGCGGCGAGCCGCTCACCCACAGAAAGAGTTCATACATAGTGAGCCTCCCCAGGTTGAGGGATTCTGTGAGTGTGATCTGGAGACGCCTCGTCCTGGAGTGAGCCTTACTCCTCTTGTGCCTGTCAGCCAGAGAAGGAAAGGTCAAGGGTCGGGCAACATTTTGAAGCTGTTGGGTTGAATCATCACAAATGCTTTTACAGATGCTGTTGAGTTCGTATACAATCAAAAGACATTCACAACTTCACCAGGACATTAATTAGAGGGTTCCTCCTCTAGCCCAGTCATTCACAAACTCTGGGTCGGGACCCACAGGTTGCAGCACATTGTATTAGGCTCATGTGTGTGTATATGTTTTCAATAACATGCATAAAACACAAAACAAACTATTTAGAAGAAAGTCAACCTGTGGGTGGTGCAAGAGAAAAAGTCAGAGGATCACCAAAGACCTGCAAATAAATGACATTCCCATAAGCCTGAGCTGTGCTTTGGGTTATGTGCTAAGATGCAAATGTTAGCATGCTACCATGCTAACCATCAGCTTGTTAGCGTTGTCATTGAGAACATGTTAGCAGTTAGCTCAGCGCTCCTCTGTGGCTCGTACAGCCTCACAGAGCACGTTGTAGACTCTTAGTCTCATCATGCACCGAAATACTGATCAGGGTCAAACTCCATCATCTAGTCACTGTGAATATGCAAACAACATGTCATGTCAATCTAGTTGTTGTGATATCTTGCTAAGGATGAAAGTGTGAGAAAGTATGGCGGTTTCCTCCAGTATTTAGGTTCAGGGCAGCGGTATACTCTGACTAATACAATTCAAATTTGGTGCAATCCTTTTAGGTATTGCAGTTCAATAGATTTGGTATTGTGCATGTTGACTTGTAAACCATATATGGAACAGAGCCACCATTGATGGTATTGGCTTATCTGATTAGCTGCTCTTCTGTGGCTGCAGGTCTGCTAATCAGTGACACAAGTTGCGGGGGTGTTTGGTTGGAATAAAAACGGTTGGCAACACATGGGGAACCACTGCACAATAGCAGTTTGGTTGTTACACTTTTTCACCTACAGCCGGTCTAATTTACAAGAAACTTTAAGTTCACCCAAATCCACCAACGTTACATTTTTCAAACCAAAGATTTAAACAATTTCCTTTCTAGAGACTTGACAGACATCCTTTCATTGAATTGAATGAAATATCACCATTAATGCTTTTACAAACATCTGAACTCACAATATTAACACTCCCTGAATGTGCAAACCTGAAACGAGACACAGAAAATCTCAGCTTGAGGATAAAATATATCCAACTCCTCAGGCAGAGTATGAGGCAGAATTGTTTTCACATTGAAATAAAAGGTAAACTCCACAAGTAACGTAGTAAACTCACTGGCTCACTGATATGATATCAGTGGTAACAGCTTCCTGCAATACTCACAATTGAAATCGTCCCCTCGTGACATAGCTAGTCACACAAAAAAAGAAATCTCCTTCTACCAGTCCATGACTAGGAAAAAGATCTTGCTGATCTTGATGCTGTGAGCCAACTATATCAACTCCTGGAAGAACATCTGCAACAACATCTTCTCAATGTCCCATAACTCCAAACTGCAATTTGTTCAATACAAAATACAGAGTTTACCTCACCTGATATAAACTACACTAAAATGGGACTCACAACACCTGCACACAGTGCAGCCTACACATGTCACCTGGCTCTGATGACTCAGTATGCATATGGTACATTGAGTGTTTCATGTGGACACAAAGGTTATTTATCTATTAGAAAATGTAGAGGCCCCACAACAGATACGTTTTTAACAGAAAATAAATATACTACTAAGATTACAATATTTC
>NW_022280066.1:2434410-2449554 GCF_004355925.1 Anarrhichthys ocellatus | reverse complement strand
ACACACACATGTATATATACACACACACACATGTATATATACACACATACATGTCTATATACACATATACAAATTCCAGGCAAAGTAATAGAGGGTAAGCATGATTAAAGCAAGAATAGTACTGAGCAGAAATAACAACATAGTGTAAATGACTGAGCATAGAAATAATGAAGGAAGAAAGGGAGAGACGGAGGAATGACGTTGGCCTCCATGATGACTACTTGTTCTCTTTGATGTTGAAGATGGCTGCGAGAGTCTCCATGTGAGCGTCACTGTCCTGCTCTACTCTACTTCAAAGGCCTCTCCCTGCTGCACATCAACAGGCCTAAATTACACTATTAGTCATGGAACAAAGTGGACCGCAAACGTACAAACACTTGGTCATTTAGCTATCTTTAGACAGAAAGTCAAATCAGGAGGTACACACTCTTTACAAGTGCAGGACGTTACAGAAGTGAACTGAACAACTGTGAAATGACAAGCTAATTGGAAACATTTTTCATAACAGCCACAACACTGAATAGAAGCACAAACAACATGCAGGTTTATATTTGCCCGTTGGTGAAGCTCAGTGCAGGTTGATCTGTTTTTTATCAGAACATCTAACCAGAGTCTTCAGCTGAAGGAGGTAACACAACGGTGATGAGCCCACTGATGAAAGTATTGCAATATTTATATATTTACAATAATTCGAACTGGGTGTCTGTGGTGACATCCCCGGGAAAAAGCCTGGTGTTTTTCAGATGGGAAGAAACGCTTTGGTGTACACGGGCCCCCAATCTCTGCTGGATCACCCTAAAGACCAGAACCCCGAGAGGAAAACCAAAAACCAGTCACAGCACCCACTGGGAGGAGGGCCGTCTTCATGCACCAGGAGTCAGAGGACAGCCTGAGGCCGAGCACGGAGGACATTCACATCTGACACCAGAGACAGGGTTACCGTCTCCCTCCATGCATAAGCTGCTATCATCAAATATGATCAACTTCCATAATAAGGTGACGGGATGACACCATGACAACGAACTCAATCTGCTGTTAGTGATGAAAATCCAATAATTACATTTTTTTTTTCTTTTAAATTGTATTTTGTAAAACGCAACGTTGTCATAGCCCCGTTTATGAATTCCTGCATACTGTAAGTGTGTGTATGCGTGTGTGACAGCAGCACTGTCAGAGCTGTCAGTCCAGATAAACAGAGAGTTGACAGGCACAGAGAGAGAGAGAGACAAGACAGCTAGTCAACATCCTGACACAGATAAACCCTCGCTCTGCTCCCTGTCTCATACCCACGGGAAGTAATGTGAACAAAAAACTGATGCAGCAAACAAACAGAATCTAGAAGCTCAGAAAGTCAGTCAGTGGGGATTCCTGAAGTCGGACAGAGTGGGCAGGTGAGCCGACTGTCAGTCACAGCTGTCCATCAATGACCCTGGCCTCGTTACGTTATTAACGGAGGAATCATTTCCAAAAAACGACCACCTGCGATTGAGACCATCGTAAAACATGTATTGACTTAGTCAATAGGAGTTGGGATTTGTTGGAGCCAGCTTCTAACAGCCGTGGCTAGTATGGGACATTATAGTACTTCATCCTCCAGCTGTGGCTTGGGTCTTACTGTACACGGCTCACTATACACGGGACACTACTTCCTCTATAGGTATTGAGCATTGCCCTGAGGAAGCACATGTAGGAGATTGGGAAGTAGCATAAATCCTTCCTCGTTTATTTTTCCTGGAATAATTGCACACCCCCTTGGTCACTTCCCATCTCTCCTTTATTTACTTAAAAAAAAACTAAACCAATAGGTAAAGACATAAACCAACATAATACTCCAGCTCCCCCCAGTCCAAATGACTGGGGTCTGGGTGTTCTGAAGTGCTCTGCCGCGTCCTGCTGGGGGAATAACAATTAGTAGCAATTATAGGAGGTTGGTTAGCAGGCCTCACAGCTGTCAGCAGGACACAGAGAAGGCGACGGTGCTCTCATTTGCATCTGAAAGCTTCAATAAGGACATATTGTATTGTAAGTGGTGCGATAATAAGCCGTGCAAAAGGCAAAGGAAATGCAGTTGGAGGGGGATGGGGGGGATCTGTGCTGGTGATTTTCTTTTCTCCCCAGTGTATTAGAGAGTCTGCAGGAGGAGTTCAGACAGCAGCCAGCAGACAGTAGAAAATGGTGGGCAGCGGCTGAGGGAGAATGTCAGAATCTACTGGAAGATATGCTGTCAACAAGGTCAACTTCACTCTGCAGAGTCGGCAGAAGAAACTGTGCTCAGGGCAGGGAATAAATGAGGCTAAACAAATGTGCATGTTGACGACTATAGGTCAGTTTCTGAGGTTTTGCTTCACTCAGAAACTCTGAGAAGTGACGTCAGTAAAGTCAATGTTTTATGGTGAGGGCTGAGGGTTGAAGAGCTGAGAATGCGAGGCAGTTTTCTCCAGTAAGAACATCAACTGAAGGGTCAGTCTGCTCCAAACAAAGTGGTTGTTGGATTGTTGAACAGCGTCTAAAGCCCCCTTCCTCACACCTTTCCAATGGCACAACAGATATCACGGAGGCCTTTGGATTAGCTGTCAAACACCCATATTGCTTTATTTTGACTAGTCATTGTCCTACCTGGATGTCATCGACAGACATGCTGTCACTCACTTTATTGAACACAGCCTGAAGCTCGGCGGGGATACAAACACGAGTGAGACGCCTTGCAGACAACAGAAAAACCACATGCAGTCTGATTTCAGACGTCATTGGGGCCTCGTCCTGACGCCAGGCTGCCAGAGTGGGATATCTACACTGAGATCTGTTGGAGCACAGACCGGATCTGTTATACTATCATGGCTCACACGGTAAAGTCTGGGATGGATGGTAGCGATGGGAGAAATTCCCATGTTCATGACCATCAAGTGTTTGTACCATTGGACCTCTTAAGGCAGCAGGTTATGTGAGGGTTACAAAACAGTGCATGTGGTAAAAGTAGCACTATAAATCTGTATTTAATTACCTTAAATGACAGACTTTGGCTGAAATGAAGTTTCCATGTTTGTTTTTATTTTCAGGCCCGTCATTATTATTTAGCGGCAAGCCACATATATAGGAGCCTTCAGAGAAATCGGTTTCCCAGTTGTAATTATTCAATTTAATTCATTTTATTTTGTACAGCCCAAAATCACAAATCTGCCTCAGAGGGCTTTACAATCTGATTATGACAGAAACAGTGTTTACAAATTGGAAGTTGGTAATTACAGAAACTCTGCTTCTTGGAGTTTTAACAGTTACTAATCAATTCTTATCACTTCAATTTGGCTCGTTTCTTATCAATGATTCGCTACCGTCAATGAAACTCAACACTTCCTGCAGATGTGTCCCATTAAACGCCCTCCTAGAGGACCGGAATGTTACCCTCTAAACTGCTGGAATATTGCTTTTAATTCTAAAATGCCTGTGCAGGACGTGTACATGTTACTGTATACTGATATATCAAGACAACAGGTAAACATGGAGGACATGCTTAGCCTGGATTCACAACAAAGGAGCATGGAGAGAAATATATGACAAAATATTGCTCGACTTGTTACATTTCTGACTAATGACTTTGTTTTCAATGTTTAGTCGAGAAACATTCATTAAAAAAGATAAATATCCCCCGTGTGCGCAAAAAGCCACAGTTCTAAAAGCACTCAACATTTGCTTAGTGCATGGGATTGCATTAACGCTAATGGAATGCATCATCGGGACTTCAAAATGGTCCATGCATAAGAGAGTGAAAAGAGGAGAGCGAGGACAACAAAGAACAGACGAGAGGAGCTGTCACAAGAGATAACAAAGACAAAGCAAAGCAGATGAGTGCTTGTGGCCACAGAGATGTCTCAACATGTCTTCTTAGCTCCAGAGTACTACACAATCAACAAGTGTGTTCAAGTAGAGGGCACTAGAGTGGAGTCTGCCTAATGCTGTGTGTGTGTGTGTGTGTGTGTGTGTGTGTGTGGTCTAGATTGATGGGAGGGCTTTCATCTCAGCTAAAGTGGGAGACCGACAGAGGGAGAAAAGCATGTTTTAGTTACACACATTGGAATACAACTATTATGGTGATGAATGCATAAAAATGCACGCAGGCGTAGTCTCTTCCATAATTTATTATTATTCATATTATCTTAAGGTTAGGCAATCTTCATGGTTATGTTTAAAACAATCAGCGCTTGGTTATGGCATCCCCCCCCCCTTTCCTCTACCAGAGGACGCTGTCACTTGAACATTAACGCTGATCACTTTGTCTCGCCAGTGAGTTGTTATCCTTCTGATTCGCTTTTTTTCTAAATTATGACCACAATTTATTACAGATACAAGAGTCACAAAAGAATACAAGCTGCACAACAACTGTTAATAATCACAACCAATCACAAGAAAGCTCCTCAGTGTTGCGTTTCTGTCAACACCAAAAGAAAATACTTGTCACGCCCATTTCATCAAAGTTGACAGATGGTCCTGTATCTTCATAATGTGGTAAGAACATCATCAAGTGATGAAAAGAAGAAAGTTGAAAAGCAGACAGGAAACGATGGAATAAAGAAAAATCCCTGAGGTGCGAGGAAACTCACAACGTCACCGTTTTCATCTCTCAAACACACTAAATTGCTCCCTTTCTCTATCTCACCACACACACACGCACACACACACACAAAAAACCATATGGATTCACTGTGTGGATGGAGCTAAGTGACGAGGAAGTTTGGGAGCTGAACACTCTTTTCTCTTGTCTTTTCGACCATATATAGATGAAGGTTATTTACGAAATCTGTATACTTTTGTTAAATCCCACCCAGTGGTTTTTAAGATCGTATGTGACCGGCTGGGAGAATCCTGCCTTTATGAAAAGTCCAGTTTCAAATGTCATTTTGAAGTTGAGCTTGCATAGTTTGCTGATTTCAAAATTAAAGTGAAAAAACTCATGGATAGTGTTATTCTTTAGCGTACACTGATGCTGATGTTGAGTTTTATTATTGTCACTTTGTTAACCCTCAAACATGACCATTAAAAAAAAGAAGTTAAAATGTAATTTGTCATACAAAATGTTTTAAAAAAATTGCAATGTAGTTGGCAGCTGGCAATGCAATGTGCCTGATCACATTCCTGCTCTCCAGAGGATGAACCCTATTGATTAGAATTGAAATGACTCCATCTCTCTTCACTTAAGCCTTAATGCTCTCAGAGTCGCTACATCATCAGTTTGTTATGTGTTCAGGCAGAAGGTGTGATACTCTGTACTGTCTACAAGGTTTACTGGGCTAATGTTGAATTGCGCAACATGTTCAGAGACACTTAACAAAAGAATATCATCAATACATTTTTATTTCCGTCAGCTCTACTTTGTGATTAATTTAATTTTTATAAATACAAGAGAAGACACGGGGAGCTATTCATGTAATGGTCTGCCTGTTACTGCCCGTCATGTGTGAGGGGGTGGCACGCTGCAGCAGACTGTAGTGTAGTACTTTGCCAACTCTAAGATGTTGCATAAGGTATAAATAAATTCTCTCTGGAGCACAGATGACAACATGGAACCCCTGTGGGTAATGGGACACACAAACCAGTGTATTCTAACAACCTAATACCTAGGGCTGCACCTGGTACCTAGTTCATTCAGAACGACGACAGTTGAAATCCCAATCTATTCATTGTCTTTTCAGCACGTCTATTTACTGTTTTAGCAGCATTATACTATTCGTGAATTAGATTCCAGTGTTGACAACAGCACACAACAACAACAACAACAACAACAACAGAGAATACACAATGGCATTTGGTGCATTGGACAAGGATTCCTTGTCGCTGATTGGATGCACCGTCAGTCTGCAACAAAGAAAGTACTTCTTCTATTGGATTTCCTGCAGAATGGATGCTTGTGGCAAATAACTGCCTCTCACAGGTTGATGGGATGATAAAATAAAACTATTTATCCTTATGGAAATTGATTCGAAACAGTTGCAGTACAAAGTAGAAAGGTGGAGAGCTTGGTAAAGGTGGGTCTCTTAGTCCCGGGCCGGTGGGAAACAGCTGATTGCCCAGGGCCTGTAGGTCTGGGATGGAGTTTCCCCAGTTCATAAGTACTGGGATAGCACTCTGACAATGACATTCATGGCGCCTAAAATCAGAACATTAGTGTATAGGATGTGCTGACTTCAGGAATCAAGGAGTGCAGCATGATTCCCCGGACAAATTGTGTGCGGTGATGAGAGGCGTGAACGCACACAGGCGTAAGAGCGGTTTCCCCACATCGGAATGACTATAAGTATGAACAAATTCACTACGGATCATAAGATGTGACAGTTCCTTTGTTTTAATGTTTTGTCCGCTCGCCAAGATGCCCATTACCAGACACATGCAGTTAAAACATGCAGCAGTCTCCCAGTTTGCTTCTGGAGAGGAGAGGCGGCAGTACCTGCCGAGCTACCACCAACACCCGCAGACTGAAGAGGGACATGTTGTCCTTTGTGAAAATGTGTGTTTTGAGAATCGTTTCGTGTTGCGTTTTGTGAAATGTTGTATTTTGTGAAATATAGTTTTTTGGGAAACGTGTTTTGTGAAATTTTGTTGCGTTTTGTGAAATGTATTTTGTGAAATGTTATTTGTTGTGAAATATCTTTGGTGTTAGATCAGTCAAAATAGTGAGAACCCTTTCTCTCTGGAGATGGCACAGACTGTGCACAGGTAGAAGTTGAAAAAGGAAAGCTAAGATAAAATAAAACTATATCCTGGGGTAAATTGCTGTGCAGCAGTTGCAATACAAATGCTATACCATATATACACAATGCCAGACCAGGTTCAGTTCGTACTTATGACCAGTATGGATGATAACGTCCACCAGATATGTTGTTGGGACTTCACCATGTGGTCAAAACAGAGACAGAGGCCTACATGTCCTGTTGAAAGCCTACATTGTGAATCAGGTGTCAAAATGTCCCCTGTGTGTGAGATCTGGTTCAAACCACAACACTGGTGCCTCATTGTGTTTAAGGTGTTTAAATCCACCCCCACGAGTAAAGTTGGTAAACTGTACTTTATTATTCCATTGTGCGTCTTATTTCCCCGTTAAATAATTGCGGCCTCGGCACCATTGTGGAGTATTTCATGACGTGATTACTTTATGTGAATACGTCCGTCTTCTTGTTCCCCCCTCTTCTTTTCCTCTCTCCTCCGCCATTGTTAAGTATCGCGTAGCGTAATCACTCACGAGACTACGTCCGCCATCTTTTTCTTTTTCTCTCTCCTTTCCCCACGCACACACCCCCACACACACACACCCCCACCCACACACACACACACCCCCACCCACACACACACACACACACACAGGTTATTGGTCCCTGATCCCAGGGTGGTGCCCCGTTTTTATTAATTTAACAACTTAATTAATATATGATATTAATAATTATATTAATATCAATAGTTTAATTTTCATACTCACTAATAAGCATTTCAGCGTTTCAGTTGTCATGATGAAACTGGTACGCAGCTTGAATCAGCACAGCTATCAAAACCAGTCCTTTAACGGCTTGTGCTTCATTTGCGATTTGCACGTGTAACTCCAATTCAAAGTGTATCTTTACTCCAACTTATGTACTCCACAATGTAAATGTAAGTGTGTGTGTGTGAGCTCATACAGTACCTCAGAGCGTGTGACAGGAACAGAACTGATGCCGGCATTGACGGAGGTCCAGGAGCGAGAGGTGACCACGCAGGCAAACAGGGGGTACAGATCTCCAGCTCCCAGTCTGAGGCTGTAACGTTCCACCCCGGACATGTCCCCTTTTATCAGAGCCTGCCACAGCCGACAATAGTCCAACCTAAAGCCTGGCTGAAGGACCTGGAAGGGAGGGGATTAGAAGTCTTTTGTTAGGATTGTGTCTACTTGATTGATCATTTATGGTAATCTGAAAACAGTAGATTGTATTTGTATTCCAAAATACTGTATTTTTGTACCTTATATATGTTTATTTTCGATTGCATTCTATATCTCTCTTTTATTAAATCCTCTCAACATCCAAGCTATCAACTGCACATGTATCTGTGTGAATGCACACAACCAGTAAAGCATTGAACACACCCTTCTGGTGAAGGTCATCACTGGCAAATTCAAAGATTAGGAGGCACAAACACATTAAGCATAGTTTCAGGTGTGCTAGTTTGAGGCACCAGTTTCTCATCCTGGCTCTCCCTCATCCCGTTGGGGGCACTGGAGGCTGACAATATTGAGGGAGGCAAAGTCTTGCATTCGCAGCTTTCTCCATCGCCAACATGGCCAGGAGCTCAGCAGCAGCGACTTTCTCCTTCTCCACATTATTTGCCTACTACTAATGCACTTTTTCAGAACCTGTTAGGCATCAGAAAAACAGCTGCAGATCTGAGAGGCATCGTGATGCCAGCAGAACACCCTGTGCCTGCTCTCGGCCTCTTAAGATTAGACGTCAACCAGCAGGAGCCGTCGGCTAGACGTCTTGCTCTGTGGCCTCGATCCCCAGGGCACTGGTCCTTTGCGGAAAAAAGGGGAAAGCTAAGAGCACCGGTATATCGCTATGAGCCCTTCACCAGAGTCAACTGTGACACTGAAAAGGGGTTACCTGCAGTCCCGCTACTGGAAAGAAAGCCTGGCATCCATCCTGCTCCCATCCTAAACCCATACCGCCTTCTCCTCTGGACCAGATTTTTGATCGCCTCACTGACTGCTCGAACCCTTGAACCAGCGCAAAATAACATCTCAATGCAGAAAGAGTAAATACAGGCAGAGCGTCAGAAGTGATGATTGAGAGGTATTTCAGTGTAGCGGGTTTGAACCTTTTAAGTGTAAAGGGAGGAATAGATAACTTGCCCCGTGCTGCCACACTTTGACCCGCAGAAGGAAGATCATGGAATTCACGGATTCTTCGAGTTGACATTCGCTGTTCTCTCCACTGCCAGACGAGAACCAGCTTGCCGTTTAACCCACCAATATAGAGCAGGTCGGTCACCAAGGATTGGAGAAATTCTGCCTTTAAGTACAAAGTACAAATGCCCGCTGTCATACGGAGGATTCGTTAGCTGCATGATTCGCCAACAGAGTGCAGTCACGCTCACCGATCCTAGGCTTGGAGAAATTCCGCCTACAAGTCCGAAGAACACACCAATTACCACGAAGCGATCTCAAGTAAGAGGCTGTTGTCTGGGCAGAGATAGGTCAAAGTGTGTTTGTAACCTTGTTTGTTTTGTTTTAAGTTAACTGTACTATTTACCGCGTTCGTGTGTATTTTACGGTGCGCTGAGTCCCGGTCAGTGTTGTGTAACATAACTGTTGTGCTTGTTGCTGCTGTAATAGTATCAATAAAGCATGGTAATGTAGAGACAGACGGTAAAACAATTGAAATAATTTTTTCAAACTAAATCTTAGGATTTCTCTTTGAGGAAGAAATTAAGTTTGCAAAGTAAGCAGTTCTAGCTTCCTTTACTACAGCATAAATATAAACTCGGAGATCTTTGACATGTGTGTGGTGCACTTCAAGCCCAGTGGCTTTTCATAGCCGCTCTGTCCTGCGACCCTCCGAATTCAAGACTCAGCAAGTGGTTGTGTGGGGGGATATGTTCACTGATAAAGACCTGGTTGCGAGAAGCAAGCCTGTCTTCACGACTGTTTGCGGACCTAAATGGACCCCCTTTGGACAAATTTGATCCTGTGCCTTTCTTAAGAACGTAGAGACGGGACCCCCGATTGCCACAGGGTATTTCGCACACTGACGTAGGGTAAATATAAGGTGGACACAGCTGCTTGTTTGCTCAATATAGAGGGCACTTGCAAGACGTGGCTGTGTTAAAACAGCATTTGAACTATGCAGATCTTTGGTCCCACGGCTGTTACATGTCGCAAGTGCGTATGTAAGAGAGGCTCATGCAAGGCCTAGGGTACGAAAAAAATCTTCATGACTGCTTGGGGGATGAACCAAATAGCAACAGCTCTTAGACGGCACTTTCCATACTTCAGTGTTACAATCCAGGCCTAATTGATGGGAATCACTGATCAATGAGAATTGACCCTCAGAGGGGCGGACTCGTCCGTCCTTTGGTATCCTAAAGCCCCATGCATTTTAAAATCCTTGTTACTCAGCCTACTTTAAGGATGACACCATATTACATTTTGATTTCACAATTACTCTTTGAGGATATATCATGTTTTTCAAAATATCATAATCAACTCCTTTTATTTGTTGAAAGTCATCTATAGTGGTTATTTGCATAAACACAACTCAAGTGACTAGGGAATGTATTTTGTATAATAAGCTGCTTAGAGCTAGTGTTAGGAAGTTAAACTGGTCATAATTCCCTCTCTAATATCTATTTTATGTAACTGTGAAAACATCTTCAAACAACTGGATTCATTATTATTATTTATTAATTATATTTAGGTTTCTCACCAAAACTACATTGTACAAGATTACATTTGAACACATCATGATGAGGTTATATTTTATCTTTACTAAATAGAGCATGAACGTATCACAGTGGGACTAAATGGACCCTCCGTACGTTAGCTCCGGTGCTGCTAACGTTACTAGCTCGCCTCCTGCTGAGTTCAACACAGATTTATTGTTCATAGTGTAACATTATAAGATTATAAGTGAAGCATCAATAATGATTTCCAGATTGCATCATTTTACTGAATGTCAGCTGATGATAGTCAGTAAAACTTTTTCTCACACTATGATGGTTAAAATGTGTAATCAATGACTCCCGGGTCATTTTCTGTATCTAAAATGCTCCCATGCTGCCCATTTTGACAGATACAAGTCTGGAATGCCAGTTCCGTCTGACATTTTTACAGCTCTTCTTCTCAACGCTTCAGGTGAGTGGCACGACTCTCTCACACGCAAAACAATTTCCTCCCGAGAAACGTTTTCACAGGGCAACACTGCAACAATCAGGACACCACAGACATTGTAGCTTCGTCAATTCTTGCTGTGACATTATATAACTGCGGTTATGTCAAAATTGGTTAATTGCGACATCCCTAGCCTACTTTTCACAATATCATCCACTGTGCTGAATATCTCTATCTCAAACCAAGCTGGGTTCTGCTTCACTACACTGCTCCAATTTTTTGAATTTTCTAAAACGAAAGATAAAAAAACCTCTTTCAACTTTGAAACTAAAAAACCAAAGAAGGAATGATCCATGGATTCTCCCAACACTAGCGGTCTCTGTTGGTGCGTTACCGCCACCATCAGTTCAGCGGAACAGCGTGAAACCAACACACGTGCTTGTGCCGATCCTCATGCACAACACAAACAACACGAGGACCCACTCATCCAAAGACTGCTCCGGAGTTTGTATTTAACCTAACCTGCCAGTCTGTGGACTGTGGGTGGAAACCAGAGCACCTGGAGGAAACCAACACAGAGAGACGCCGTCTAGAACTGTTGTGTGGATTTGTTTCACGGTTCAAGCTTCATTTATTGGTATTCTACAAAAAACAGGGACGCACAACTAAATGCAAGTTGTAGTCCCTTTATGCTACACAAGAGAAAAAACTAAAACAAAACCATTTGTTACAGTGGAGCACAGAGGATGAGTGGAGGAGTCTCACAGCCTGAGGAAAGAAGCTGCTCTAGAGTCTGGTGCTACAGCCGTGGTAATTCTGTATCTCTTGCCAGACGGCAGCGGGGTGAACAGGCTGGAACTGGGTGGGTATCATCTTTTAAATTATATATTATGCACATTTTCAGGTTCATACTTGTATTTGTGGTTTCGACTAAAACATGTTTACATGCTTTAATGTTAAAAAATACATAATTTCTTCTCATTCTGTCTCTCTCCATATAGCTATATTGATCCTCTCAACTTGGTGTTTCAGACAGTCTGCTCTGATCGGTCAGTCTGTTAAATATGTTAAATACTGCTATTTATATATCTCTGTCACATATTATCAACTTAATATTCATGCATAAACTGTAAACGTATGGCTAGATGCTAACGTTACAGAAGTATGCTGCCACATATCTTTAGTGTTGTTCCAGGCTGTCTTAGTAGTAGTATCAATAACATCCTGTCAATACCCAGAGTGAGTTCATGTATTCTTTGTGATAAGTCATATTATCAGTCGTACACAGTATGTTGATGCTGTAAAACATTGAATTAGTTGGTCCTTTTTTACATTGCTTCCTTGAGACACATTTAATCCCTCAGCTAAGAAAGCTCTGCCACTTCCAGACAAACTAGAGCACCTCACAATCACATGCAACATGTAGTGCTCAACTGGATGTGTGTGTGTGTGAGAGATTGAGAAAGCGAGTGTGTGTGTGTGTGTGTAGATGTGTGTGTGTGTATGTCCACTCAAAAATGACATCTGAAATCAGAAGTCATTAGGAATAAATTGGTGCCATTATGGTCCGAGGGAAGTGTGTGTGTGTGTGTGTGTGTGTGTGTGTGTGCCAGAGATAAAGGAGCATATTTGTCACTAAAGTCTCTTCATGAAAAGAGGAACAAGCAATAAACAAACACATGTCAGATATGTGGATGTGTCAAACTGCAGGTGTTTGTAGGAGCAAGTGTATTAACAATCAAAGTGTGTGTGTGTGTGTGTGTGTGTGTGTGTGTGTGTGTGTGTGTGTGTGTAGAACATGAGTGCATATATGCGCCTGTGTGATTACGGCTGTGGTGCACCAATCCAAACACAACATACTGCACTTTGCTCAGAACAACATCAAATGAGTTGTTTATCAAAAAGCTTTTATCCTGCAGAAGCTCTAATGAAAGTGTGTGTCCGCCTGTGGAAGTGTGTGTTGCATCTATGTCTTTTGGAGGCATGTTGACTGTGTGTTTTGCTGCTCTAGCCATGAACTGAAGGTCTAAGCCAGCAGCATGAAAAATGGACAGCAATTTGAGGACAAATGGTATTTTCTCCGTGTGCAGGCAGCCTGGAGATTTCTCACCTGATAAAGGCCGTGATCGAGCAGGGCGATCACGGTCTTCTTGCTCCGGGGACACTTTCGGACCAACACGTTGCCCGGGTGCGGGTCACAGTGAACAAAGCCATGGACGAAGATCATTTCACTGTACATCTTACCCAGGTTCTCCGAGATCTGTTGGGGACATGACGGAGGAAAAGGAAAAGGTGAAAAAAATACAAAAAATGACACTTAGAAAATAGCTCAACCATTCGGAACGTGTCATGATTTATTCCTTTTTTTTTTTAAATGTTGTTCTCTTCTATGTTCTCACCTTCAGTAAGTGTGACAATAGTAGTTTAGTTTAAATACAGACTTATTCTGTGTGCAGAAAATATAAGCATAAGAATAATTCATACATCTATTCATTCTAAATTAAGTCACCATCTTCTGTAAAACCTACATCATATCAGAACTAAGGATGAATGATTAGGATAGACAATTTATCCCAGTCCAAAGAAAAAAAGTTCATTCGCACAGACAGGACTTGAGATAAGACAAAATGAATACTATCACACCTTGTTATCTATCCATTTAAGCTCTCTGGGTTAGTAAGCCATTGTGGGCAATGAGACAGAATTACATAAGAAATGTCCACATACACACCAGTGAAGTGTGGTTATCACATATCAGCAGCCGTTCAAATGTTGGCATATGGGCAACCTCATTAGCATGTTGCTTTCAGCAACAGCTGACAAAGAACCAAAGGGACTGTGATTTTGCTGCATTAGACAACACTGAGATAACATTAGAAATATTTTAACCAGCTTAAAATAATGTGTCACTAATGTTCAAAGGTTCTTGGACCACTGGGCTTTAGGGATGTTGTCCAATCAGTGGACGCAGTCATATCTTAAATCTCACCAATATGGGGAAGAAGGCAAGAAAATCAGCAAAGCACCGTCCCTTTCTGGTCACCACAAGGGCTGAGTCCGGAGGAAAGACTGTGTGGGCCCTCATCCATCTTGTGATTACAGACACAGGGTCCAGCATGCACCACTGCCACCTAATAATTCTGTCCATGCTGTCGCTTTGTGTGTGTGTGTGTTTATTATTATGCAGCCTACTCTATCTCATCAGCTGACTCATTATCACTGCCTAACGCTCAGATAATGTGTCTCTGTCTCTTTATGCGTGTGTTGGAATGTATGTGTTCATGAAAAGGCCAATAAATCATTTATTGTGTCTTGTGTATTTGTCATCGTCTTCTCTAGCTGTGCTCCTTATGAGACTGTGTGTGTGTGTGTGTGTGTGTGTGTGTGTGTGTGTGTGTGTGTGTGTGAGATTCAAGGAATCCCCCACACAATTTCAGATTTGATGAGCATAAATGTGTGTGTAATACCAATATTAACTGTACTAGTTACTTCATCAATAAAAACTTTTAGAAAAAATGTGAATAATAGTGGGACAGTTTTTGGTGGAACAATTTTGATGCGACTTCCATTTGAATGACTTTAATTGAAGTTTTAGTTTTTTTTTTAGATATTGTGGGTGCTGATATTGGAACAAAGCATTCATTATGTCTGTATTTTCTAATGTTGGATATTTGACATAATACTCTAAGTAAGAGTATGAGAGTGTTGAACACAGACGGATGTTTTTAATGCTGCAGGTGAAACGATTAGTTGATTCATCATGTACAGCACAATTTATAGCAAACATAAAAATTTGGATGAATTGATCAATAGTTGAAGTCAAGGATTGGATACTGGGCCGATGTTCAAACAAAACAGAAAAATCTCAGACATCACCTTTTTTTAAATCATTTTAGAATTGTTACCTTGATTGATTGCTAATTAATTGATTGACATTCAACAGCATAGCATCAACTGCTTTTGTACAATCTTAAAATCAATTTTAGTTGATGCGTTACAGAACTAGTGTTACTAAGTGTCCTTGAGAGACGTACTGAACCCCATGTTGCTCCTCCTAAAGCTTAGGAAGAGTTAAATCACAGGTTAAGTTCCGTTTTTCAGTAAAAGCAACACTTTTCCGTCACCGTGGAAAGAATTAAAGCTGTAAACAAAGAACCATGAGAGCCAATCATCAGTAAATCGATCACTTCATGTAATATCAGACATCACAGCGACTCCAACTAGGTTAAAACTACTACTCTCACTTTAATGCCTGTGTCTCTCTCTCTCTCACACACACACACACACACACACACACACACACA
>NW_022280066.1:2418052-2434310 GCF_004355925.1 Anarrhichthys ocellatus | reverse complement strand
CACACACACACACACACACACACACACACACACACACACGTGTTTATTCAAAGGCTTACAGAGAGCTGTCAGGGCAGCAGGTGGTACCTCGTTAACATTGATGCTGTGTTCCTTCATGTAGTCCTTGTCATTGATCTGCCCCCCCTCAACAAACTCCATGGTGAGGATCCTCTTTGTGGACAGATCCCAATGGATCATGGGAACCTGTAGAAAGAGACCAACATGTGGATTTTCTTTCCACCACTTTCTCACTAGATGTTATTCTCCTGTGCATCCCCTCTTACAGGTGTGGATTAGATTATAGGTTTAAGTTAAAATAGCCAGTTTCAAAGCGACGTACATCACCCCAGTTATGGCAAAAGCGGTTAATCCCGACAGCCCTAGTCATGGCTGATTTACTTCTTTTGGAAGAGAGCATGTCTACACAGCGTCCTGTTATTGGCAGAGACAGATGGATGGTTCTTCACATGCAGGTTTATGCAAGTCGCTGTCCAGGGGAATATCATCCGTTGTTATGCCTGACAGTGTCACTTATTGTGGCACGTATTCTTGTCATCCATCACCGTGATAGAGACTTCCCCTCGACCCTCTCCCATTGCACTCACAGATCAACTTGCTGCAGCGAGACGTTTTTCATATGGAACCATATCCACTTTCCTCTTTATTCCAGTGACGGTACGACCCTCAGATGACACAGCATTAACACTACTAGCTATTTTTCCCATTTCGTTGCTTCAGCAAGTCCATTGTTTCTGCTTTTGACGATGTTAAAAAGTATAGATTTTCTTTTATATATCTTCGAAAGCAGGACTTAAATCTAAAATTGGAAACTATAAACTAAATTGGAAAAAGCAACCTAAACATCTTCATTAATTAAACAATTCATCATTGATTGAAATGTAAGCAGGAACAAATGCCTCTATTCAATACAGCAGTAAGAACTGTAAAATGGGCCAAATGTTTGACTCATTTCCTGTATGCATGTGCAGTTTAGTTTGTCCCTTGCTCCTGACGATCTACATTACAAGTCTAATGATTGATCTACTGCGACAGTTGTGTCCCTTATGGGTGGATATGAAAATACTGATGCACTCATACGTTATACACAGTATATATTAGAAAACATGCTCAGCATATGTACATGGTTTTGATGTTGACGAGTTACTCAGTATTTTATGTGCAAGGGCCCTTCTTTATTCCTTTGAAAACTTATTCAATATATTGCTGGCTGATCAGAAATTACAAAGGAATTCAAAAATCGAAGGTCATTGAATGCTAAAGAAATGTTTAAAGGAAGCAAATGTTTTTCTTACAGTTATGGCCTGTCAAAAGCCAAAGTTGTTCATTTTAGACCACCACTCGGGCCGAGCTGGAGTTTTAATGGATGTATCGGAGGGCATTTGCACATAATTATCTTTCATTCTGCTCGGTTTTATGTCTTAATCACATGCCAACTTATATAATTGAAAAAAGCAAAAAGCAAATGACAGAAAAGAAGACAAAACCAAAGAAGTTTTTGCTCTGTGGCTTTGAACATCGAACAAAGAAGGACAGCTGTAAAAAGAAGTCTGATTCACATTTACCAGAGCTAATGAAAGTTCTTAAACAGACGGATGAAGAAAAAGGACACCAGGAAATTAAATGATAATGAACATGAAGTCCAGCTCTGTATAGTGAAGGAAATATGATTTACGTTCTGGTAACCCTGCTCGGTTAGAAATTAGAAGAGCTGACGGGCAGCACAGAGAAAGCTGTCACACACAGTGTAAAGGTCTGAGCTCTATTAACTTTATCGAGTACAATTTGAAAAACGAGGACATTAAATTTAAACAGACTGTCTCATATTATTCTATTGTATTCTTATTACCAGCTGTTTACTTGGATGTGTGGCCAAAAGGGTGCAAACTAAAACTAAAAGCTAAATCCCATTGTGGACTTCTTCCTTTATAGAAGTAAGCCTTGTAGAAAATGCTTGCACTGTAATTGTGTGTGTACCTTGAGAAAAGAGAAGTGGGCCAGCATGTTGGCCACCTTCTCAGCATTGTGTCCCTCGTTAAGGAAGTCCAGCTCTAGTGGCATGTTCTTCTTGGCCTCCTCCACCAACCACATGAAGGCGAAGTTTGGGAAGAGCCAATGGACCATCTTCAACATCACCTTCAAATTACAAATCACTATCAGTCTCACTGTCAAGTACAATAAAGGCACATATACAGTGATGTCCTACCAATGTGTTATGCCAGTATATATCAGGACATCATCATGTTCATTACTGGGTGACAGAAAACTGATATGAAACGGCTCTACGTCCAGTCCATTAACACCTTCAATTGTGTTTCTGGCCAATCTGTTCCATCACCTGTGGAAGAGGCACACATCTGGATCAGTTTATCAGTCATGGTAAATACCACTCTGGCTGTGGCAACAGCTGTAGAATGATGATGTTTCCAGGGTTATCTCAGCTTGGGCTTAGAGAAGCCACATTGCCAGACAATAATGTTAATTTTGGATGATTCTGCAAAAACCCAATATCTGTACATGGCAAACGCAGTATGTTTGAAGGATAAGTTAACAATGCCTGTTTTACAATGACAGTCAGGAGCCCATAAACAGGTTTTGCTTGTGGTAATCATCCCTCCTGCTCATACTGGTCAATAAAAAAACAGTGTGGGACAAGATCTACAGTTCACGGATCAAACTGCTGAAACCTCATATCAATTTCAGATAAACTTTGAATATATTTATTATAGAATATATTATAAGTAAATACTGTACTTGTCAGCTCATCAGAACATCTATTCTTTTTATACTTCTTGTCTGTTGTGAAAAAAAGATGTCATGCAATTACTGACTGAGATGCTGGACCACACCAGTCAAATTTCAGCTTCTTCTCATTGGCTCTCTATCCATGCCGGATCAGACTTCTGATGACTTCAAATATTGTAAATGGGCAGTCCCTTTCAAACCAGTCTGATCTCCTTAAAAGGTGCAAGATACGAAATTGGGAGAATTTTGATTGCCTCCAACAGTGTTTACCTGAGGGGGAACCGGAAGGTGGGTGCTTGGCACGACAAAGCGGTCGGTCAGATTGGCGTTATCAGCTGTATCCGCCCTATGACAGCAGCGCAGAACGGTAGCTGCGAGCTAGCCAGTGGGACACGCTCATATGCATTGAAACCACGCGCTGCTGGCCGGCTATGTTAACAAAGAAAATATGTGCAAAACACCACAGTATATAAAGGCAGCAGACCCCCGCTGCTGAGCCATCCTTTTCTTCCAATGACTGCCTACCTCCACTGATTGAGTCGTCGCTTAAAGAACTCATGTCCCAGCCTCATTGCTGGGATGGATCTTCGTCATGCTTGCTTTGAGTGCCTTGGCATGGACCACACAGAGAGCGTGTTCAGCAGCCACCAGCCTGCCTGGCCTACCGGGCTCTGCCCAAAATTTGAAGCCAGCAGCTGTGAGTTAACTTCCGACACATCACTTTTGACGCTACGCTGCAATGAGAGCCAGATCAAAGCCCATGAAACATGTGTCTGTTCATCCTTGACTGATCTCCAGACAGCAGGGATGACACACAGTGACACAAAGTCACATGCTGCTGAATGTTCGAGAGAGCAGGTGGTGCGTTCACAGATCTCATTGCCGGCTCAGCCCTTTCTATGTCGGCCCCCGATGGGCAAGTCTCCTGTTTATGGAGGGTCTGTTGGTGAGAGACAGGATATCAGTTTTCTGAGCCACAGCTGGTTGCTCGTCTTCCAACAGTTTCATGTGTAGTGGCGACGCAACTGCGTTTTAACACAATGGATGCACAGGACGCTGAACCGCTTTATTGCCTCCAGTTTTGCAGCATCCTTCCCCCTTTCAAGGAGGTCAAGTAGGTGAATCTATCCGCCCAGGAGGAGATAGATTACCTCAGCAGAGATCTGGGCCTTGTTCCAAAAAGAGGTTGTGTCTGTTGTCCTCACTCCCGATAAACAGCGGGAGTTTTCCTCTGTGTACTTCCTGGTTCCCAAGAAGATGCAGTAATTTAGACCCATTTTGGATCTCCATGTCCTAAAAAGAAGAAATGCCCACAAGACGTTACATATGGTGACCATCAGGCAGTTGCTAGAATTGGTTCAGCCAGGCGATTGGTTTACCATTGTCGACTTAAAGGACACATACTTTCATGTCGAAGTGGCTCAGAAACACAGAAAACTATTGCGTTACGCCTTCCAGGGGATAACCTCAGGCTGCCATTCGGGTATTTCTTGGGCCCCCGCACCCTCGGCAGAGGGTGTCTACATGGCCCTGCAGTCACTACATCACCGTAGCATGAGGATTTTCTTTTATCTCAACAACCTGATCGTCATAGCCAAGTCCAGAAAATGGGCTTTGTTTCACACGGCCCAATTGATATTACACCTAACCAAGTTGGGTTTCACAATCAACTGGGTCAAGAGCAAGCACCTACCACACCGGGTCCAAATCTGCTTTACCACCTCGGAGTGAAGCCTCCACTCGTCTGGCAGGCGTCCGCCTCTGGACATGAGTTAAGCACCACTGTTCTCCAGTCCTAGAATGTGAAGAGCCTTCAGAGACAAGACAACAGGTTCTCTGAAGCTCTACCACTTAGCCACAGTCGCCCACAAGTATGGTTAAGGTGTATGGCTCATACACTGCCTATATCTCAAGGAGGTTCATGGAGGTTCATGTGTGGACCAGACACCTTAACCATACTTGCATGTATGGAGAACAGAGGTGCTGACCTCAAGTCCAGAGGTGGACCCCTACCAGACGAGTGGAGGCTTCAGTCCGAGGTGGTGAAGCAGATTTGGACCCGGTTTGGAAAAATGGAAGTTGTTCACCAACCGATGCAACACCCACTGCCTGCTATGGTACTCCCTGTCACAGCAAGGGAATACACCCCTGTGCGTAGACCCATTTGCATTCTGCTTTACGTCACCGCTCAGCACCATGGTATGCAAAAGTGATTCAGATGAATGGTCCAGGGCTGTTCTTGAAGGGCTTTGTTTCAAGAGGTGGGGGCAATAGGCGCACTGCCCGATATGGGACATCCTTTCTAGGTTTGACTCCTGAGAGAGACTGTCTGAGGAACGTTTGTTTGTCTGTACAGGTTGTGCAGACCATCCAGGCAGCTACAGCGGGATCTACCATTGCCTGTTACAAGGCAAAGTAGTCAGGGTTCCAGCGCTGGTGCGAGAAAAGGAGGCTGGATCCCCTGTCCTGTGCAGTTGTCTATTCTCTCCTTTCTGCAGTGTTTGGTTGATAGAGGGCTCATTCCATTGATGAAGTGTATGCAGCAGCGATTCTTTCCAGCCACGAGGGCTTTAGAGACAGACTGGTCTTTGGCCACCGTCTTGAGAAGTTTTGTTGCTCCTTGGTAACCATAGTGGGGCTACCCTCCAACATTCCCAGGAACTTAAGGAATTCTTTAAGGTCAATGGGTATATAGTTGGATGTTTTTTTTTGTCTTCCAACCCATGCGGGGGAAAGGAAGGCAAAGTTACATCTCCTTTGCCCACTTTATGCCAGTGTCAGCAGCTTTGTTCACTGGGATTAGTGTCTTGACTTGTCCGTTCAATCTGTTGGACATGTTAGCAAAAGTTCCATTTTTTGCCAGTAGCATGTTAGGTTGTAGAGATAGAATAACATACATCATATTTGTGGCCAGAGTATCAGAAGTCTGTGTCTCAGACAACCAAACACTTCAATTATTTAAAAGTAGAATAACAGACACAGACTCACCTCAATCGTCGCAATGTCCTTGGAGCTCTGTCTCTGGACTTTGGGGTGTTGGACCTTGATGGCCACTGTCCTCCCATCATGCAGCACTGCCTTGTGGACCTGGGCTAAAGAGGCTGCACCCTGAGGCTCCTCCTCAAAGGAAACAAATAACTCTGACAGCTGCAGGAGAGAGATAGGGATGAAAAAGTAAAGAGTGGGAGGGAGCAGAGGGTAAACAGAATGATAAAAAAGATGGATGGGAAAGTGGTATGGAGTAGATAGTGGGATAGTGGTGGGGTCATCAATCTGATCATCTCAATTTACAAAGCTATTGTGAGATACTGTACAACCAAAGGAAACTATAGAAATTACAGACAGAGGTGTACATGTGGTTATAAATGTGATTCATTCTCTCCATTCTGCTTTGGCCAAGTATGGATTTGTTATGTTATGACAATAATACACCAAATCAACTGCAACAAGCTGAACCGATTGATATACAATGCTGCAATGATAATGGTTGTATTAGGCTTGTTTTTGAGACTACTGACCTGAAACCAAACTGACTGAGACCAAGGTGAGGGCGACTGAAACTGAGTTAACAAACCAGATGAATATTGTTTTTTTTCAATACACTTTGAATACTGTGTCTTCTAAAATAGTGGTCCTTATTTAACAGTAGAGATATTATTATAGGGACATGCCTTCCACTCTTATCAGTATCCTCTATCATCATTTAGGAAGAGGCCTTCCTGTTTGTTGTTCTCATCCTTTTTAATTTGCTGTAAAAAGAAACTCAACACTACCGCCATGTCTTCTTGTATAATGTATTTCAGTATAATATACATATTCATCAGTACAACAACAAGTCATGTTGTACTCAACATGCTGCTGCTCTTTACTTCAGTTTTTATTACAATTAATCAGCAAGGAACCGGAGAGCTAATGCTCTTTGAGTTGCCGGGAGGCTTTTAATGTAAAACATACGTTCAGGAATTCATGACTCTTTACTGACGGTAGCTTGACAGTGATTGAAAAAAAGCACAGTGGAAACTACTTTCAACCTTTCTTTGTTTCATTGTACCGGCTTTTATTTGAGAATTTGCAATGTTAATTTGAAAGAAGAAACTTAGCTCTGTGAAGAAAATAACGCATTGCTCATTAATAAGACCAAGGCACTGACTTCTTGAGGTACTCCTGTAAACACAGGGGACATTTGGGTACAGTATAGAGAGAGAGAAGCTCTGTTGAATGGCAGGTAAGCTACCTTGTTAATCGTGACACACATTAGGCCTTTCTCATTTCCCATTTTGCATATCTTCGATTCCTTTCCTCAGCTTCTGCCCCCCCATCTTAGACCCTTTCATGAGAGATGCGAGCAGAGGAAGCTAGGAAGAGACGCGAGGAGAGAGGAATCGAGGCAACAGGCATTAAACAAACGAGGCATCGTTGCCTCAAAGCCATCATTTTAAAGAGACGTCAATTGAGAGAGAGAACGTTTTGATTGAGCAGCAGCTGTTCAAACTTGTAAACATCATGTCACCATTATAACAGTTGAATTGGATGTACTTAATTAAAAAAACACTATAATAATAACTATTTATAAATCACCTTTAAAAACAGAGTTTACAAAGTGCTTTGGCATTAAAAAGCAAAGCGACAGAACGATAGAGATCTCGACAGTGAGGCAAGTACTATCAAGATGAAATGCCATTAAGGCATGCAGTTAGAAAAGAGCCTTACAGGCACGTAACGAACTTTGAAGGGCAGAAAGTTTGATCATATAACTACAACTTATGAATACAAAAAGAACAGTTCATTTGTAAAGTCGTGCCATGGTTTGAGATTAGGCAGATGCTATTAGCAACCAAGTGTCAGAAGACAACAATGCTATTTGCACCCGGCCCGAGGATACAATAGATATATGTGTATGTGTATACTGCTGAAGGCTATGTAGGTTTCTACTAGGGGTGCAACGGATCACAAACCTCACGGTTCGGTTCGGATCACGGTTCGGATCATTTTTCGGATCAACAAAGTAAAGGGGAGGAGACAAATATAACTTTGCTTTCCATTTATTAATTACAGAACTTCAAGAACACTTAAAGAAAAGAACTTTGGGCTATAGTCTTGCATAAAAATATTCAAAAAAAAATGTCCAATTTGAAAAAAAATGAAATAAATAAATAAAACATTCAAATATACTCAATTCTGTTAAGTTTAAGTGCAACATGAGGTATGTTGACACCCTCGTCCTTTGATCAATATTGAAAGAAAGAAACAGCCAGTGAGCTCGCTTACACTGTTTACACTGAACTGAACTGCTCGGCAACAACTTGACAGATTTTGAAATCCTTTGTTTTCCACACCGGAGTGTCCCCCGTCGCCGACAGATGGGACGGTCTCTTCATATGTGTGGACATGCCGATGTATTGCGGGTGTCGTGTGTCTTTCTCTTTAAATAACGCCTACATACTGTAACGCTTTCGTTCACCACCCTTATCCGTTATTATAAGTTACAGGTTAAGACAAAAATGCTCCCAAACTTGCAACTTAAATGACGCCGGGGGCTTCTCAAGTTCCTCCGCTCGCCATGACTTCCGCCGTTAAATGCTTTTAACCTGCTCCGTTCACGTGAACACACGACTGTTTTATACCCGTTCACTGACACTCTGCATTGATATTCGGGGACTTGTTACTTGAAAAGGAACAGCAGCAGTAAAACTTTATTACACACTATGATGATTAAACTGTAAAAAGAAAAGGAAAGAAATACTCAATTGATCCGCGGTTCACGAGTGATCCGAACCGCGAGGGGTGATCCGAACGGATCACGGATCAATCCGTGATCCATTACACCACTAGTTTCTACTGAACCAAGAGGTTTTGTTGCCTGAACCTAACCTTAACATAACTAAATGGGTTTGTTCCCTGAACCTAACCAAGTGGTTTTGTTGTCGTAACCTAACCTTATCCTAAACTTAAAATGCTTTAATTTGGAAAACATTGGGAGAGTTAAAAGTTAGAATTGATAAGCAAAATACCTCCCTTGTATAGAAAGGTTTAAACGGTTTGAAATCGGCATAAAAAGGAAAAAAAAACATCATAGAATAGGACATGAAGGTCTTTCATTTTGTATGATCTCTCACCATTGTCTTTTCAAAAGATTGATCTTAACAAGTCATTCATCCTAAGACTCAGACACAGTTCTTAAAGTGAGAATGTTCAGCATGTGCAACCATTTTTGTTTCAGCAGTCTCAGGAGTTACTACCGTCACATCATAGCAACAAGGTCTCGCGTTTGATTTAGCATTTCTCCCTGTGTTTAGGTGAATTTCTCCATGAATTTGTAGGTTCCAATATCAAAAAAGTAACGAGTTGATTTGTGCTGCCAGCAGGAGGACGATTGTATATTATATATAGATTTGAAGACTCCTTAACAGCCAAAATGTTTTATTTGGTAGATGGATATTTTTTTTGCAGAGTGACCCTTCTGTTGGATCCAGTTTTGTCAGGCAGCAGTCAGATAGTGGAAAAGCAATTCTGGTGACAGAGGAGGAGGTTTGAAAGATCATTAAGCTGAGAAAGGCAGAGGCTCCCAGTGGGATCAAAGGAACACTTTGAAAAGAGTGTTGGGATCAATGGAGTCCTGTTGATGTGTCATTACACTCAAGCATCTCTTACTATTCCTGAACACAAGTTAAATGCTAAGTCTGGCAATACTGCTGACCCAAACCGTGGGGATGTATCCAGTAACAAGGACTATGTGTGTATCAAAGCCTGATATATCTTCTTCCTCTGTGCCATATACCTCCGCTGTGGACATGGTGTCACACAGACAGCACTGCTGCTACTGCCTGGCCTCAACACGGCCTTTTTTCATTGTCTGTTTTTGCTGAGAAAAACTAGGTGACCCATGCCGAAACCCTAGATGAGCCGTCGGCTGCCGAGCTGCCAACCCATTCTCACTCCCAATGTGTGAGGTAACGCAGCTTGGTCAGTGCACACACAGGACTTACGTCCAGGAGTTTGGTGTTCTTTCCCATTGCCAAACAAAAAGCAACCGTTGACATTTTGTCCCGTCATTCGTTAGTGTCGACCTAGTAGTCAAGTTAAAGACTGAAGTTTAGGTGGCTTCGTTCACGACTGTTACAATGAATGCTGCTGTGTCTTCTTTCTTACTCCTAACACAGGAGCAAACACGGTCTACTAGTTTGTTCCACACTATACATTAAGAACGGGAACAAGCCACCGTAGCAAACAAAGCAAAGCCCCGACAGTGACAGAAATGGAAATAAAACGAGTATACTGGGAAGAGTGGGAGTCAGAAAAATACTCTGGACCCTGATACCGACCACAAGGACAATGTGCTGTTTTTAAAAGCTTTAATGTGATCCGCCTTGGTGTTGTCAGAGGCAATCTGTATTTATTGTAACCTTAACATACTGGCCAATGTAAAGATACTGCCCACCCACAAAGCTCTATCACAGGACTGAGCATTAAGCCCCCAGTGTGCCCTTTGAGCATAGGTAGTCCCTCATTAGCCTCCACTTATCTCTGTGGACACACACACGCGCACGCGCACACACACACACACACACACACACACACACACACACACACACGTGTGTGGGTTTGAAGGTTAAAGAGGCTTCCCTAAGGACCTGGAGTCATTAGACCAATAGAGCAGTATTCTTTGGCTGCTTTACAGCCTGCAGCCTCTATTCCCACACAGTGCATCGCCTTTATGTACTTTAAGTATGTGGAGTTATTTCCAGCACTGCCGATTCTGGCTTTCACCAGACAAACCAACAGGAGGATGGATCTGGCTCAGGATGAACCACTAATGCACTCTACTTAGGGAGAGATACCAGGAGAGCAGCAGTGAGGATGTTGTGCCGTCACAAAAAAGAAATCTGCCGAGGGTGACTTGGTTCGTGTAACAATCTGGAGCACACACCTTTGATCAGTAAAAAGAAATGCATATGAACAGAAGAGCGGGAAAAAGCCAGAGAAGGTCAGAGCTTCAACCATTTGTCTTTTACTCAGTTTGTAAGAAATGGTTATAATGTTATTAGTATTATCTTACTCCATTTTTCATATGCAACTTGATCTTTGAAGTTATCAGCCCACAGACTGCAAACATCTGCTCCCATGCAGCAAATACCACGTAGTATCTACTGGAGACTACATTTATAATTCCGGACCCCTGGAATATTTTATACAGATGGGGAACAGTTCACCAGAGGTATGGCAATCATATCACAATATAAAGACTAAGGCCTCTTACAGCCTCATCGAGCACAGTCTAGTCTGTAGCATGCTTAGCTAGTGTTGCTTTTGGCTGGGAGAAGGACTTCCTTCATATTCATACTACTGTACCGTGGGGGGAATTCCCCTGCTGTTTGCACCTAGTGAAACATAAAAAGAGGCTAATTTGAACACGATGTTGGCCCATCAGGTGTAGAGGCTGAACATGCGCCCTGTAGAAGATGCCATCGGATGATGAATTATGCAAGCAGCATGGGACCCTGTGTGGGAACAGCTGAGTTATTCATTATGCAAATATGCTAAATGGAATGAAATTGTCTGCAGCCAGCAGCGTCTACCTGCTACGACGAAGAGCATCCAATAGGATCTGACATGCAATGAGCTCTCACGGGTTAAGGAAATGTGTCATTTCTCAGGTGGGCTTGTCACTTTAAGCAGCAGCGTGAAATCTAAACATGAACATTCTTGATTATTTGGATAACTTTCAGACACAGTAAAAAAAAAAAAATAAATAAAAAAGGAAGGTTGGCACGGTGATATTAGCAGTGTTTGTAGTCCTGTAGTAACCTGTACCTGGCCTGTAGCCTCTGGTTCATACCATCCAATCACTGCTAATGCTAATCTCAGCAGTGGAGTTAATAAACATGGTAATGTATGCACGTGGGCCTGGCTCCCAGAAGGTAGACACGCAGTGAAATACGTTCCCTGAAATGAGTTATGGCACAAATAAAACGGCCCCCGAGGCCTCACAGTCGGATTGCAATACATCGGTGTCTGTGTCCGCGCGGCAAGGTGGCCATTTTGGCTGCTGGCAGCCGGCCACAGCCCCAGCTGGGTGAAGACACATTAATCATTACAGCACAGAAGAGAAGAAATAGGAGCGATTGCTTTATTGAGAAGAGGAAATCAAAGTCTCCACTCTAACGTCCCCGTCTAACTATCTAAATATCCGGCTCAGGTTCTGGTAGCAGACCTTCACTCCTAATTCCTCCTGTTCTATATTTGTGTTTTCGTTTGGTTTGCCCCTCCCTGTGTTTCTAGTTCTCCCCAGTCTGTCTCTGTCTGGTCTTCTTTCCTGGTTCCTGTTCCCTCTGCCTGCAATCGGCTCATCATCCCTCCCAGTCTACACACCTGCCTCCCTTCAGCTCATCTGCAGCATCTTCTGCTGCCCCTCATTCACTCCTCGCCAGATAAGAGGATCATCGCCCACCTGCCAGTCTTCGTGCTCGGCCTGCCTGCAACCCAGCCCAACGCTCCAGCACCATTACCCCTGCTGCTGCTGGATCTTCATTCCCTCCCACCCTCATCCTTATCCCCGTTACAATAAAAAACACGTCTGTGGTCCGTGTCCCAAACGTGTTCCAAACATCCTTGTTTTTGGATATTCGGATCAGTTTTGATTTGATGTTGTTGATGCAGAGTCATGTCACACTCCCTGAAGTACCGTTTTCATCCACAATGGTAAATCCGATCCTGCTCTCCCTCTGAGCCACAGTCGCCCCTAATTACTAATTATTTCAAATCATTCCTTTTTGCCATGTATTGAACATGTATTGCTACCCTCACTGAAACTCAACACTTCCTGCACAAATGTTTCATACGGAGCGAGGAATGGATGGAGATGTAGGTTAAGCACAATGCACCATGTGAGCTATAGCACCGGTACATCCATCCCTTCACCTCCATTCTAACAGCTTTTTGATTTTGATTATATTGTACCTGGCCTTTATCAATGCGCCCTTTATAGTTTTGTGCGTATTCATGTATCTGCACTCTGCAGTTAGTGTATTTGTAGCGCTCATAGGTGTTGAGCTTCATGTAACATTTTATGTCACTTGTCAAATGTTGCAGTGTTATGTGAATGAGGTTTTTACACAAAACCAATAATAACCCGCAGCTGTGGCGTCATAATGAGGTTATTAGGAGGTGGTTCAACTGCAGTAGGACAGCACTGAAGGCCCAGGTATAAAACACACGGCCCGCCACTGATTTATATAGTATATAAACACTGTATACACTGACAACTATGTGAAAGACAACAGAACATGATCTTATTTCTAAATGTCCTTGACACAAAGCAAGGCTGCAGGTTTGTTCTTATCATGATCTTACATAAAGAGTCAATTAAAAAGCTCCAATTAAAACAGGACTGATAATTTAAGCAGGAGAATCCAGTCTGACCCATGTGGTTACAAGACATAACACCATCAGTGGAAAAGTTCCGTTCCATGCTTCATTTGTTGGCTTATCGTGGAGAAACATACTGCCACTTCCTGCATCATGTACACCCATGTACATGTACAGATGTCCCCATGATGCACTCGTGTTTTCTGTTGGAATGCCTCAGCAGCAAATAAGTGCAATATTTGGCCTGAAAACAGATTTTTGGTAAAACAAGCTGTCCTTTCAGCAGTCTCACTGCAGAGGGGAAATGACAGCCAGAACTCAGGCAAAGCTCCAAATCCATGCACAGTGGGGATGCATGTGCCACCACAAACGGTGCTGAAAATAGCACGCCACTACTCACTGCTCGCTACTCGTATATATGAGAATATCCAGCAGACATGAGAATGCATACACATGTGGGAAAAAAGAGGCAAACGGAAATGATGCTGAAGCTGCTCTCCTGACTCCAGAGCTGCCTGGCACTGCTCATCAGTGTCACTTCTTCTCCTGCCACTCCAGAGGGGAGGAGGGCTGATTCACTCTGCTGCCCCTCTTTGTAGACAGAGGAACTATATTACCGTCTTTTTCAAGGATAATGACATCCCGCACAGATACAGGAAGAAATCATGCTGAATGCACACCTTAATCTGAAATACACGAGGAAGAAAGAGGAGAACATTCTATCGAAGTGGCTTTGAGTTACAGGGGAGCAATTTGAGTTGAATGGGATTGCAGATTAGATTCATCTTATTAGCACATTCCACCGCTTTCTAATTGTTTTATATGAGACCTAAGATCATGTATGCCTTCCATTACTGCCTAACTTCCCTAGAGAAGTGTTTCACATTTCAGTATGTGTTGTTTCATTACCACCATCTCCCCAGTAATGCTGTAGCCAAGGCGTGTCTCGGTAATACTGGATGCTTTCTGTTGGCCAAACGTTAGTTAGTTAGTTAAATACTTTTCAATATATTTATGGTGCACGCTGAACTGTACTCGTCTGAATATCACCTTAATATCGATATTGACCTGGGTTATTCCACATAAAGCAGCCATTGTGAAATGGGTTGTCTATGGTGTAGACTCACCAGTACGTCTCTAAACTCTATACAGACTGAAGACTATCTCCCTGGTTTTGTTGCTAAAACTGGACGACACTGTTGTAGAGTTTTAAAAAACCGAACCAATCCAAAGTGTTGAAGGTGGCCCTTCATAGTGGGGCGGAGACGTACAGAAGTCACAGACACAAACGGCTCCAAACGGAATTGGACTCGCGGTCCCAGGTTTTATTCCTTTAGAATCACCGACTCCTCTCCCGGCAGAAACATGTTACGAATTTGGCATTTTCGACGTTAGTGAAGACTTCGAAACCAGTGTAGTGTGACACACAATCAAATGTCCTGAGTGTGTTCTCTGTACGTCGATGAGAAGAAATGCACTAGAACCAAAGGAAGAAAACAAAAAAAAAAAAAAAAAAAGTGTGGAGTCACACAATTGTACTATTCTGGAAGGCTGCTCAGCCTCAGTGGTGAATGCATGTCGTGAGAACAAATGCAGAGGTCTGGCCACTTCCTGCTTTGATCAGTATCTCCTGTGTATGCCCCTCCAGTTACACACAGATGAACTTAACTCTAGTGCCATCTAAATAAAACATCTACAACAAAATCAGTGATTTGCAACACCAGCCACAATGACCAACACACCCAGACAGTAAAGGTTTAGCTACCTTGGTATAAAGTGCAGGGCAAAATTGCAGACTGGGTCTGCGTCATGTGGGGAGCAACATGTTCACTGGGGAGTGTGTAGCAGAGGGAGAAGACCAATGTACTGTGTCTGAGTGACAGAACAATTGCCTGGCCTCCAGCAGGCTCTAAAAGGCTGCCATAAGAAGTGCGCTCTGCACTAACAGGAGCGTTAAGAGCTACATCGGGAGTATGGCTTGGTTATAAAATGAAATGAGGACAGAATGTCAGACATACCTACTTCTGTTTTTATTTGCCCTTTCGTCTGCTTCCTGTAAAGAGCACATGCTCTTACCTTCAGAGAGAAAGACCGGAGTCTGCCATAAACAACACTCAAACTAAAACCCCAAAGAAATACAAAGATAAATGAATTCAATAAATACAAAATAAAAAAGCATACATTTAACATTACTGCTATGTCTTGTCAGAGAGAGAAAGAGGCCTACATGTAAAAGGAAAGCCTAGAATATGAAAATGTGCAAAACCTCCATCAGGCGTTAAAAATCTCACCCGAGTGTGAGATTTAGTTTAAACCACAACACTGGTGCCTCATTGGACGAGACCCACAGGAACCCCAGGGAGTCCCTGTGACACGGCCATGACGTCAACAAGGCTATGAACATCGGTGGACACCTTCACACGGAGCTGTTCCACTGTGACTCACGTTGCTACAGGAGGTAAAAACAATATTGGCCTAGGTAAGTCCTAACCTCGCTGGAGGAGCAGACTGTTTTTGTGTTCACGAACACTTGGAGAGAGAAGGATAATTCTGTGCCCGGAGCTCTCTGCAGAAGCAAGGAATTCCTGGATTCTTCAAGTCAGCAATCGCTGTTTTCCCCGCTGACACACGGGGACCAGCTTGCCGTTAACCCACCGACAGAGCGTTACGGTCCCGTGTCATCGGTTGGATAAACTATGCCGAACAAAAGACAGAACAAAACACGCCGAGTACTCGAGTAAGAGCCTATTGTCTGGGCAGAGAGAGGTCATAGTGTGTTATTGTAACCTTGTTTGTTTGTTTAAGTTTAACGTCTGTTACTGTGTTACTATATTACAGTCTGCTGTGTCCCATTCACTGCTGTGAACCTAATTGTTGCTGCTGTAAGCAATAGTGTCGCCCCGCACCGCTGGGTTTCACTGTGTTTAAATTTGTTTTCTACCGGTGAAAGGTCCAGTGCCACGCCCGCTGAACTCTTAAGTTTGCCAGTTGGGTTTCTGGGTGATAAAGTTGCAGTTACTGTACTTTATTACGGCGGTGAGGATCGACTTTGCTTTGAGTGCTTTCCTCTTCTTTTCATCCTAACACACACACACACACACACACACACACACACACACACACACACACA
>NW_022280066.1:2401062-2418042 GCF_004355925.1 Anarrhichthys ocellatus | reverse complement strand
ACACACACACACACACACACACACACACACACACACACACACACACAGTGTGTTGAGCGCAGTCTCCATTGTGTGTCCGATTCCTCCTTTAAATAATTGCAGCCACGCTGCCATTTTGGAGCCTTGCGTGGCCCAACCACTCACACGACTACGTCCGCCATCTTGTTCTGTCTCTCTTTTCCCCTCCTGCCCCTCCGATGTCCACACGCACCCACACTCCTCTAGTCACTTGCTTGCTTGTTACTTTTAGATGTAGTGTGCTTGTAATTGTATCATAGACGTTTGTTGATTCATAATACTATTATGATAAATACACCCTGTTATAGTTTTAAGGAGCAGCTTCTGTGATTATTTTGTGCATGTGTTGTGGTAGCTTTTTTTTGATGGTCAAGGGCTTAGATTCAACCCTTCACTGTTCACTCTGAATGTGGAATAGTACCCCTTTATTATTAATCTATGTTAATAATCCTATTGATATGAATCATCTTATTAATAGCAATCATTCATTTTGTATTCTTGCTAATAACAAACCCGCTTCAGCACAGCTGTACTGATTTGAGCTAATTAACTTATAACAACAAATAGAATAAAACTAGTTGTTTGACAACTAGGAGATATGTTCATGTCACATGAGATCTACTTCAGTTTTAGGACCTGTACACACTGTGGGCTAAGGTGATTAACCTATTAAATATATTTTATTTGAATAATTAAACAGATTTTTTCAAACAATTGTTTTAGTCATAAATGCTTTCACGCAGACACAAATATTACTCGGGGACAAAGCAACGTTTTTTAAAATGAGCTTGATTTTTCTGAGCTCTCGCACAGCAAATAAAGGATCTACTAATCAGCCTGTTCAAGACTGTCCAAGTAATCATAGGAAACACTGAAGGCGCGACAACGGCAACCTGCAAGTTATTATATACAGAACAAGACAGCACTGTCAGTGAGGAAGAAATAAAGATGATGAAGAGTCACTCTTGTGCTCCCCTGATTCATTTCAGAATCAGAGTTGTTATAGACCCAGACTATCTGAACTTACCTCCTTGCCGAGGTCTTCTCTGATGACTTGCTGGATCTCCTCTATACTGCTTTGAGGAGCTCGGCTGTGGAGCACCTTCAGCGTGGAGGTGTACTCCTCGGGCAGCAGGAAGTCCAGAGCACCGAGGTGCTGGCCCACCTTGATGAAAGTGCCCCGGTTGGCACAGCACAAGTCTCGAAGACGCTCCGCGGATCGCCGGTGCACCTGCAGGCCAGAGAGAGGATACAGAGGCTCAAGGACTGCAGGGAAAATCGAAATGGTTCTTTCTCTTGGCATTCTGACAGGAGATGTCCGACATGCAATTTTAACTTTGGCTGTCTATGGTGTCTATAAAACTATTCATGATCTTAGACCATGCTTCACTGAGACAGCCCTCTGAAAAACAACCAGCACTGGTTTGTACAACCAGCTTAAAGGACGCATATCTTGCTCAATTTTCAGCTTCATATACGTATGTATTTGATTTTCTACGAGAACATGTCTGCATGCTGTAATGTTCAAAAAACACTTCATTCTTCTCATACCGTCCGTATGCATATGCCTGTATTTACCCTCTGGCTCAAAAGCTCTGGTTCAGCACCCGTCTCTTGAAGCCCCCCGTCCCCAAAACAACCAGTCTGCTCTTATTGGTCAGCATTTCTAGGGGCTGCCCTGTCTATGACTGTCTACATGGCACCATGCAGCTGGGGATCCACTGTATGTTTAAAAGCCATGGAAAAGGGGCATTTTGCATAATATGTGACCTTTAAAGCAACTTGCTGTTGCACACAGATACAAAGCAGGAGATAGTTGATTGTTCTAATTAAAGAGTGAAAAGATGAGGGAGAAGATCAACGATGGATGTGGGCTTTGAGAGCTTGGGAAGACTCTAGAACCTGGTCTACAAACAGTCCTGTGAATCCTGTGGGGATTTCCTGATTTCATGCAACTTGTGTTACAGGACTGAGGAAGTTGAATCGAAATAACAGTAATCTCAAATAACAGGGTATGGTCCAGGAGACCAGGAGCAGTGAGAGGGCGGTCTGATGGCTCATGAGGCCTGGTTCAGTCTGGTAAGTCAGGAAGGGACCAACACAAACTCTTGGTTGGCAATAAACACTATTGTGCGACATATCTTTGTACGTTGGAACATTAACAGAATAAACTATTCATGTTCTATAAGGCGAATAACTGCTCGAACGAAAGCACAACTACAAAATGAATTATGTCTGTATGTATGAGAGGGACATAATCAAATGACAGACTTTTTTGATTAAGGGCCTTGGGCCTTGGAGTGTGTGTGTGGTGGCCCCGTCCCGTCTGTCCCATTACAACCAGCTGGAAGCGATAACGCTTATAGAGAGCTCATCTCCTGAGACCAGTGCAAATAAAAAGCCGTGAAATTAGCTCCCCTTAACCTCTGTAACCCCATCTACACACACCATGAATACCCCCCAGCACACACACACACACACGCGCGCGCACACGCACACACACACACACACACACACACACACACACACACACACACAATGGTCCCACTGGACCATTTGACAGAGTGTCATCTGGGCAATGATGACAAAGCAATGGCAGAAACAAGTCACCAGAGACCAGCAGATGAGCCTTTCTGCTTGAAGATGCAGCAGGAACCCGTTTTATAAAGACACTCATGTCTGACCGTAAGGAACCGTAGCGGTTTGGTAGAACCATTATCACACAGAAAATTGTGCAGTCATTTATACAAATTAGATTTCCAATAAATAGCTCTTAAAACAAAACTATCCTATACAAAGTCAATCCATATTTTTGAAAGATAATCAATAAAAACGTTTTTTCTATGAGGGCTACGTGAGGATTAAGATACTTCTGAGACAATGAACTGTGATAATCTCACAATGCTGGGAATATAAATTGAATCTGAGAAAGAATCAAAGTCAGATAATAGGAAAAGAAACATTCTGATTTAGATCTTCTAAAGATCGTTCTGAGGGTAAGCAAGCAAAATGTAATTCATAAAGTAGACTCCTCATTCCTTCCTGTTTGACTGATTTACATGAGAATAGATTGTCTAACATGTTTCTCTGGCTTTAATCATTTCTGTACATCAATTCAACACGAGTCCTTTTATCCAAGCTGTGTTCTCATCCTCACATTTTACAATTAAATAAGTGAAATCATTCCAACTTTTGCTCTGAAAACATGTTTTGACCTGAAACTCATTTTTGATCTGTTATTCATATTGTGTGCAAATGAATGAAAGTAGACTATTATTAAAACTAACTGAATGTGTTCTGTTAGTTGTTTTTTTTGGTCTTTTTAAAGTAATATACAACAGTAAAACAGTTTATTGCTCAAGGCCCAAGAGTTGATATTACAAATAATGGGCAATGCAGAAATAACTGCTTATTGTATTTTGTCAATTTTAGAGTTGTATCACAGGATTCAAATTCAAATGAAAATTATGTTTATTATTAATTCAATTTTCAATATTTTTAATAATTATTTTCATTATCGTACAAAGCATTATGGTATTTTTAAACAAATAAACACGCACGCTTCAACACTGAATGAGTACGAGCATTTTTTGATTTGTGTATTTTTAGATCCACTATTGACGCTACTGAAGATGACTTCTCGTATCACGTTCACTTCCTACAGAAGTACCTTCTCCTCTTCACAACTGCTTAAGGCTTTTGGGGGGTTTTATGTTGGGAATAGGGGAACAGTGGTAGTTGTAAATTATTTTAGTCCTTGTTGACAATAAAAAAGGGGGCAGGCTGAAGGTCAAGCTTGTTAAACTGACCCAATAGACAAGAACACAACAGAGAAACTAGAGTTCCAAACATTTCACACTAATTCCTCAGCTTTATATGTGTTGATCTCCTAATTCTGAGACATTTCTTTTATTTGCATAGTGAACTACACATTTTTAATTCCTTGTATTAAACATACCTGTTCCCCTTAATTCATACCGACTTTGTCTAATTTCAAAGAACTTCTGAATGCAGTCAGGAAGCAAATGAGTTTGTGCTTCATACATTACCCTAACCCAACTACATCGCACCATTTTAAAAGGATGACAGATAATAAATAGTGCATCATCTTTCTAAGAACACGGGGATTTCATGAATCTGACATGTAACAAATATAAGAACAAATTTAAGTTATTGTTGAATGAGGCCCAACTATGATTACTATTATGAATAGATTGTTAACACTGTCATCTGTTTGAAAGACATAAACAGAAAACACTGAGCTCTTTATTGAAATGGTGGTGATCTTTAAAAAGACAGCCGTATCCAGCCTGTTATAGGTTTTGTCTCCAACTGCAGAGGAATCGTCTCAGTCTTCAGGCTTTGAATGAAATGAAGGGATTGTTTGAGTAGCTACGCTCTACTAAATAAATCAATGACAAAAAGATATCCTTATCAATAATGATGTGTTATCATGTGTTGTTCAAATCAAACAGCCAGACCTCCCGAAGTCACGTCACAGCCGTGTGTGTGTGTGTGTGTGTGTGTGGAAGCTGATCAGAATCAATTGTGCCATCGGTCTGCCCATGGCTCGTAGCCTAATCATCAGATTCCCCATCACTCCCCTCTCCACCCTCTTCCAGTAATCAGTGTGCTTTGTCTGAAGGAGGCGGGCTCACAGCTTGAGGATGACATCACCATGGCAATACTGCTCGCTGTCAGCCCGAGGGGTGCGCTGCTCTGTGATAGGCTCACGCTGGCCTCCGCCCACCATCTCCACACAATGCGCTGTCCAATCAAACGGGCTGCTAGCGAATTAGACACACAGGTTAATTTGTGGCACAACACAGAGACACAGGAGCCGAGTACAGAATGCCTCTGGGTATATCTATACTCATCCTCTTCACACAGTTGGCAAGGGCAGTCAATAAAATGCTAGAGGGGTGTGTGTGTGTGTGTCTGGAGGGTGGTGGGATGATGAGAAAGGGAAGCTAAGGCTAGAAAGACAGGAGAAAGTTAAAACAAGGAGAAAGTGTGGGGGGGGGGGAGAAGACAAAATGGAGTGAGGAGTGGAGGAAGCAGAAAAGATGGGAAGAAAACAAAGAAGGAACTAAGTCTGGACCAATGTTTCTTTCATGCTAAAATGGCAGTTTGTTGTTAAGAACCTTAAGAGCTGCAGTTGTGTGTGATGAGAGGTATGTAAAGAGAAGTTCTGTCAGTTCGGGGGGGGCATCTTGATTTCAATTATCGGTGGCACAATTTGATGAAAGGAAAGGGGTAGGTACTATTTTGCGGCTCTATTAACATTGGGGAAAAGTAGCTTTTGAGTGCGTCCGTCTCTTTTACTGTGTGTGGGGTCGCAAAGGTCCCGCACCGTCACAAAAATTGTAATTTGTGAACCACTGGCTGAAGGCTAATGGATGAGCTGCAAATAAAGATAAAGGACACATGAATAAAGTCAGTGAGCCATTCTAGACGATAGCAAATCATTATTGAGACAGAAACGTCTGCTGGGCAAAAGATCAGCCTTCACACTCAGCTACCTGCTTTGTTACAATTTGAGTGTCTGTGGCGATCCAACTAGTGTTAACGTTCACATCGCAGCCTGTTGCTACGGTGCTCTTTAGAAACAAGCTCTCTGCACAGTCCCCCACTCTCCCAAGAACCCTGCAAGGCACCATGACTTTCTGAATTGCATTATGAAACAGAAGGTCACTTTCTGACTGAATAAAGAAAGAAATAAAGAGGAGAAGAGCTGCCATCAATTGCAAACAATTTACAGTCCTCTGCCTCTATGAGAATGATGACAGGATACTTCTTCTGTGTTCTTATTTATGAATCCAAAAGGCGCCCAAAGGCTCACCTACAGTGGAGAAGTCCAGCCCAGTCATTTCAGAACTCTGGGTTGGGACCCACCGGTGGGTTGCAGGAGATGTTAATGGGGTCTCATTTGCACAAATTCTACCGTTGAATTCCTCACATAGTATTTTAAGTAGATGCATTCCGATTTTTTTAAAGTCTGCCGATTTACTTTCTAAGAACTATAATTGAGAGCAAGGCTCCAGACTAACAGACTAACTGCCCCGCCCCTGATTGATCCCACCTGTGTCTCATCACCTACACCTCCCCAGTGGATTGAAACCTTGTGTTCCCCCGTCTCTGTGCTAGTTCGTCTTAGTCCTCCGCGTCAAGTTTAACAGTGATTTGATTCCAGATTTGTTTGCCTGTTCTGACCGAACTGCTGCTGTTGAGTAACGAGTGTTGTGATACACCGTATCCTGGGACCTGCTCGTGCAATCGAGTCCCGTTTTCTCCCTGTGGTTCACCAGTCTTAACAAACGGTTTCTCACAAAACTACATTTTACAAGATTACATGTGAACACATCATGATAATCATTATCATGATGTGAATTGAATTCATATAGGAAAAGGGCCCTGGGACGGACCATGGATGTATCGAGATAATCACAGTGAGTGGCTATCTCCACTGTTTACGGACATAGTTACACAATGGGAGGAGTAACTAGACCATCACACCAAATCGGGCAAAAGGCATAAAATGGCCCCCTACCCCACATCCTACCCCCATACCTCCAGTGCCCTTCATCGGACCATTACTGTCTTCCATGTAGCTGTCCCGGCTGGTAAAGATTAAAGATTATTATCCACTGCAGTTTTGAAATAGTGCTATCGTTTGATGAGGACCATTTCAAGGCAGTGGTTGGGCTTCTTGCTCTTTGTGTTCCCTTTGAACTCGGCCTCTTTACGTATGTAATTAAAACATTGGCCTTAAGGCCAGTTCCCTGTAGTGCAGGTCGGTGGACAGCCTTCCGATGCCATTAAGCACAGATGGCAAATTGATTTCTAGGAATCACTCCCCCCCTCCTCTCATTGTGCCCTAGTGTTGCAGCGAGAAGCAGAGCCACAAAGCCAGCAATACACACAATAGTTAAATCAATTCCTCACTGCAGACGGGTTCAATAAGCTCAAATTAAATACTTTTTTTAGGCACACAACTAAATTGTATTCATTTTTGCATCATTATTCATTAATTTTACAATACACCTGTGATCCCTCAACATCATCGTCACAGTAAGGGGTGGGCAATTATTACTCGGCATTATCCAATTCATAATGAATCAGTATATGTCATGATTGATGTTGTTGTTGCTGCACCTGTACCCATCAAGCACTAAAGCTGAGTTTATACTCGTCCTAGTGAAGCCGGCATGAGGCGCGCACGCCACAAAATGACCCAACCACGGCACATATGAGATATGAGTTTACAGACAATAAAAATCCCTCCTCTGCATCGTGGTGGTTGGTTAATGGCTTTTGGCCGGTTCCACCTTCAGTCTATGGGCATGTCTCTGGGTTACACTCATTGTCTTTTTCCTTCTTCACAGTTCATTGAGTTTGTACGCTCTCTGGCACTTTGGACAATAGTGTAGCGAACAGCGCAGAGCAAAAAAACACCTCCGTACGTACTCTGAGCTCGCCACCAACCAGAGGCTCACGAGCATAAACAAAGCTTTAGTGTTGCTAAAGAAGCTTTATTTTGTAGAGCTGGAACAGTTTCATAAAAGTCACAATGGAAATGTTTAAAAAAAAGGTTCTCATTCACTACAATATGTGGTTTCCCGTCCATCGTCTGCCTTATTCCATGTGAACGACACATTAGTGAAATTAGAGAATTAGAGAGCATCTTCTTGACAATGAGCAGTGGAGAGACAGTAACAAAAGCAGGACATTGTTGTGTTTAAAAGATTTACTTTGGAAGATACCCACTCGTTTTAGCTAACTCTCATGGCTGAAGCCTCACATTAGTTTCAGATAAACTTCGAAATACATGTTACTTGGAAAGGACACTAGATTTAAAACCCCGATGACATCCCAGTGACACCATGAGGGTCATTTTCACAGAGCTACAGGAGACGTTATACAAGCGCTGTTACTGATTGAGGAGTACCTTGACAAGTCTGTTCAGTACTACGTCTGAATCTACAGCATGAGGTCAAAACATTTAGGCTGTTCTGGTTTATTTATTATCTCATTGCAAATACTGAGCAAACATACAACTGTAGATAAATACTAAAGTGTTATTGTGTAACAGGAATCAAGGTGTGTGTGTGTGTTGTGTGCAGCTGGACAGCAGAGACCAGGGGCCTATACTGGGAGCCCAGCTGCAGTAATTGATTTCTGCCGCCACACCAGGGCTAAATGACTGGGATTAGTGGACTATGAACAAGGCCTATTTATTACTGGGATGCTCATGATTAGCTCGTTACTCAGCTCACTGAGGCTCATCTAGCCGCCTGTCACGGAGGAGGGGGGGCTGTGTGTGCACATTTAAGCCTGTGTAGTCAATAGGCCTGGTCGACAAGTATTACAGCCGCGAAGCCTGAGGAGTTAACAAAGCCATTGAAAAGAAAGCCTCCAGCATTCATTACAACCACACACAAGGTGTGATATCTAAATACACCGAGGCTCAGCCCGGGCCTCTCTGCTGCTTCGCGTATTAAAATTGTCATTTATTTCAACGCGGCACTACAACAAGGTGGGGAAAAACACAAGCTATTGGTTATCTCTCACAGCCGAGCGTTCACATAAGCCCTCAGTGCGCTCCTGTGATGGTGCTGAGGAAGAGGGAGGAAGAAGAGGTGGTATTCATGTCAAATGCTGGGAAAAGAATGAAAGGATGACAAAAAGAAAGGTGGTGTGTGTGTGTGTGGGGGGGGGGGGGCTTAATTTAATGCTCTGCATTTTACTGTTATACTTCGGTAGTTGTGCCTCAGTGTGACATGAACGAGCTGGTGGATCCTCAGGTACACTGGAGGGTGCCTTGTGCATCGGTATCACACGCTGGGGGGCGGGACCCTAGACTGTATCAGATATGGACGTCGTCCCCCTGACGTCGCCCAGAGGGTTCTGAGGTTTGTGACGCTCAAAGTGGGCGGCGCCAGACGTCTCCATCTTGGCAGTGATGACACAGCTTAACTCTAACAATGGACAAAGAGGTGGATCGTAGGTGGAGCTGAGGTAGGCGATGCAGCAGAGCAGACGACCTGAGACAACACCCACCTGTCACTCAAAGAGGCCACGCCCCTCATTTCCACATAACTTTAAGCCCTAATATAATATAAACTGGTTCGTTGTAGAAAGGTTTACACTCCATACAGTTGTCATGGACAGCAATATAAGCTATAGAGACCAACATCTAATAAAAAGTTGAACAGTAATTTACAGTTAAACTGTAAATGTCTTTAACATGGGGTCTATGATGATGACTCGCTCTTGGAGTCAGCCTCAAGTGGCCATTTGAGGAACTGCATGTACACTGACACCAGGGGCTGCTGCATGACAAAGCATCAGTATTTGATGCCCTGGGAATGATAAGGGGCTGATCCTGAGTCTGTGAATTCTGATGAATTGATTTTTTTTCCCCTGTTGGGTAAAAAAAAAGAAAAAAAAAAAAAAAAAAAAAATGGCACTCTTTAAACTACAACTGGCAGTGCAGGTATGTCAGCAGCTGCATCACCAATACACATCAGATGTAATGAACATGAATGTTTGGAGTGTTGGGTATTTGTATTTTTGTTCAGTGTGTGTGTGTGTGTGTGTGTGTGTGTGTCCCCACATCAACTACAGTCATGTAGAGAGATCAGGTCTGGACACAAATGTAGGACTGAGGCGCCTAGATGTGGTTTTTGGAGATTTTCAGTGCACAATATGATAATGAGATAATGTAAAATGTAAACCAGCTGTGCCATACTGAATATTTGGTCTACAATTTCAAAAACATTCAAGTAAACAGTCTAAACTTTGACAGCTAAACATGTTGAAGGAGCTACATGGACGTGAAATAATTGCAGACTGAAAAAATAAAAGCGGCTCCGTTTTGTTGTCATGACGTTTTATCGCGTTTGAGTACAACACACAACGTTCAAATGTCATGCTCTGAGGCGCAGTGCCAGCTGCTGTTGGAGTCCTTTGCTCTGGGTGGCACAATGACAGCGGCAGTGAGAAATGGAGGATTTCTGCTGCTGGTGATCTGCGTGTCAGCGATGATCTAACTACAGCAGGCAGCTGGGAAGCAAATGTTAAACGCTCCCCGCGCTCCATGTCCCTTCAGGATTCTCCCACCTCAGACTTGTTTGGCTGATAAGCTGCCTGGAGCTTGTCCAAGGTCAGCAGATATTTAGCCCCACCCCAGTATTTACATAGCGGGTGCCTCAGAACAGCCGGGGCTGAAGGAGTGGTCGGCACTTACATGAGCCGAGCGCCCTCCCAGTGCTGATGTACTGAAGGATGTCAAGGATGTGGTCAATGCTGACATCTGCTGGTGGGAAGTTGAAGTGCACCCCTGTCTAACATTACAATCTGGAGAATAGTTGAGTTCATGCATGCTAAGGATTACTTCAGCACATTTCAGATTACTGGTGGTTTGATCCCCGGCTTCCACTAGTGCAGTGGTTCTCAACTGGTCTGGCTGCGGGACCCACCATCACCCCTTCTCAAATGTATTTAAGGAAAAGATGGTGCAGTTTGAACCTGAGCTGAAAATGTCCTCTGCCGTCGTAGTAGTAGGGAGCTCTCTTGTGCAGAGAAATTGTTCCTGTCAGTTTCACATAAGTGAGTAAAACTGTTTTGTTTGTTATGTCTGTAGATTCGTCCATTTGTAATGCAAAATTACCACTTGCCTAAATTCGAGCTGTGGTCTGTTTGATGTCATCCGACATGTCTTCAATTCACCTACTTAGTGTCATTTGACAGAGGTATAGTTTTCAGTTTATCCGCTGCGGATCGATTTAACAAATGCCGCTTCAGTTGACGGCTTCATGCTTTCTTGTGCCAGAACCTCGCTGCACAAAACACACAGGGTTTTGCCCTCTTTTGTCCTCAATGTAAGAAAATCCATTATCTCATGTAGTCTGTGTCGTACTTGCGTTTCGCTCTATTAGCACATGAAAACAAACTTTGTGGGTGTTCTTCTATGCTGTGAAATGGCAGGTGTCTATTAGCATTACAAGGCATTAACGCCAAATACTGTTAAGGAGTGTGAATAACTCCACTGCATAAAAAAGGTAAAGGCCCGCGATCCACTGAAAACGGGTCCGCGACCCACCATTTGAGAATCACTGCACTAGTCCATGTCTATGTGTCCTTTAGCAAGACACTTAACCCCAAGTGTCTCCCGTAGCTGTGCCTATGTTGTATGAATGCTAGTTAGTCCTGATGGGCAGGTGGCACCTTGCATGGTAGCCCTGTCCTCAGTGTATGAATGGGTGTGAATGACGACATGTTGTGTTAAAGCACTTGGAGTGGTTGGAAGACTAGAAAAGAGATATACAAGTACAGTCCATTTACTTTTATTAGTACCACTTTACTCAAGTATAGTTTTTTTTACTTTTACTTTTTAAACTTGACATTTTACTCCGCTATATTTCAGAGAAAATATTCTACTTAATAATGCACTGCATATATTTGACAGTAGTGATCATTTCCTGATCCTGGGTCAGTTAAATGTTTGGTTAGACCTGAGAAACAAGCAGCTGAAACATGTAGACAGGGTGCGGAGCCCAGGAAGGGACAAGGAGGGGGAAAAAAACAACGGTTGAAAAAAATAAAATAAATAAAAGATGTCAATTTGACAGATCTCGCAAAACTTTGCCATGCCATTGTATCCGGAACCAGACCTAGAACAGATAGATAATTGGGCATTATTACATTTTGACAGAGCTTCTATTCTAACTGGAACTCTTTCAGCGGTCCAGGAAACACACCGACCATCTGCATGCGTTTTAAATCATCTCGTGATGCTGTTCCGATAAACATGATGTTCATTTAGTAACTTATGATCTATGAAGAGACAAATAGACGGTAAAAAACAGGATATGCTTTAGGGCGGGGCTACCTTGTGATTGACAGGTCTCTACCTGAGCTGTATACAGCCACGATGTGACGGCCTAAACACTGAACTCGAGGCTTCAAAACCGCAGCCAACGACGACTACGCCCACTTCTTATATAGAGTCTACGATCGCGACTTGAGTGAGATATACACACAAAGGGAGAGACTGGGCGAGAGACCGAACAGTCGGAGAAGTACATGAGTCAGAGAAGTTCCTTCACATGACAAGAATGGACAGACTCTAGTAGGTTCATTCTTCCTGTGGCCAGTTGAAAACCAGCATGTCTCATATGTTTACTGTAGCAAAGCACCAGAGCAAGGATAATTCAGTTCAATTTTCTAAAATGAAGTACTTTATTTTAAGCTCTTTATGCATCATATTTTTAAATCCAGCCCATATTATTAAAGTTTATATTATTTATAATTCATCTCATGAGGAACTGGACCTCTTTAGCCTATGCTGAAGGCAACTTATGAAGGTAAACATCAACATCAACATGAGTATGCATGCAGATGCTGCAGCACTGATTTAATGTCTTTATATTTGAGACCAATCTCAAAATAACATGCTATGAACCTCTTCCTGGGGTGTGTACGCTCTGTTGTTGTAGTTGTTCTCATGGTGCCAAACCTGACATCTTGTGCGAGATCCCACAAAACCTTTGCAAGATCTCCCTCGCAACATGGGCTTTGTAAGGGGGGGGGGGAGATTTGTACTTCATGTCTGGTGAAGCTATATTATTTCTGCCCTAAAGTATGCAGATGATGGATCACAATCAGCAGCTTCGACTGCACTCAAACCGCAGTTATCACTTATTCATCTTTTGTAAATGAATTGAAATGTAATAATGTAAGACACATTAAGTTTGTGGCATCACAGTGTGGCCAAAGATGATACCGCGTAACAGCAATGTGCCTGGGTTGAATCTGTCCCAGGTCCTACCAAAACCCCTAACAAAAATCGGACCTGTTCCCTGTCAGATGCATCTCAAAGGGCTTCTTTTGAAGCAGTTTGTTACCAAGTTGTGTCTGACCTTCTTAGTGTGAGCCCAAACAGAGGGACTCATTTTGGCCACTTGAATCCGTCATCTCATTCAATGATTCCCATTAATTACCGAGACTGCAGCAGGCTGCCAGAGTTACATAATGCAGTCTGCCCAGGGATTCAGGAAGGGACGGCCCCGTGCTCCCACTGACTGTCCTCAGTGCAACTGCAGTGATGTTAGCAACCCACCCGACTTGAAACACAGACCCAGTCTCGTTTACCATGCTCTGTGGGTGTGATTTTTTCTGCTGTGTCATCACCAATAATATACAGTATATACAACTAATGTGTTAATGATTCAATTGTTCACAGGTTCTTTAGCCTCTTTGTGTCTAACATACGGGTGGTGTTGAAAGAGAATTTGCATGATACGGATGCAGATGTGCCGAGAGAATCAGTGTTTTGTTCTCCGCTTCATCAGAGTCGTGAAAAGACAAGTTCAAAATGGCTGCTTCCCCAATCAGCTCTTTGCTCCTACCTTTTTTCCTCATGCAGCTGAGGAAGCAAGGGGATAATTAGACATCAGTATGTGTGTGTTCTCACAATCACCATTTCATCTCCTCCTCCCCAATATCATCCTCTTTCCACCCAGTCCCCTAAAACCACCTCGTGACTTGTAGTGCACTCTCACGAGGCTGCTTTCAATCAGAGACGAGGCTCTCTTTATATGCCATCACAGCCTTTGCCCAAAATACTGAGGTGATCCAGATGTTATTGATGGCATCCTTTACCAAACAAGAGAAATACCAATATCAGTGTTAAACTGGGTTTAACAAAAACCCCATCCGTTAAATATCCCATTATATAATTTAACTACAAATAAACTAAACATCCAATTAAAGCTGCAGGCAGCATTGATCGGGCCCTCGCACCTGTCGAGGGTGCTGGCAGGACTCTGGTTGACGCGGCCGTGCATTTCTCTGACCATCAGACACTGCGTGCACGAGTTAGTCGGTATTTCCAGCGGCGTAGTCATTTTGCCAGATCTGAAGCCTCGAATGTTTTGAGTGTAGCTCCGAAAACAATCATAAATGTAAGCCTGTAAAGATCGACAAAAAAACCTTGTGTGTGAATGCGCTTTAGTGTTTGTAACATAACAGAATGTCAAAATAAAATTCAGGTCTCAAAGCCGACTGGTTGTGCAGGTAGCTCTGACAATCACTGCTGAGTGACACAAAGCTGGAAGAGTTGAGGAAAAATGGCAGAATGTATAGTTCCATGGGGGGGAAAAAAAACATCTTTTTGTGGAGAAATAAGTTTAAGCTATAAGGTGAGCCCATGTAGTATAATCTATATTAGACTGGGTTGAGTTTGATTTTATTTAACAAAGGTCACGTTGCATTAAATTACATTATGGCCTGGCTCCAAAACAAAAACAAAAAAAATTCACTGTACTATTAATGAAAACTCCACGTACAAGCTTGATTTGAAAACTACTGTTGTCCAATTTTTGCTCTCCAAACATCTTAGTTTGCACATATTTAGATCAGATAGGTCTTTTTTCTGGTGGTGTGCCCACGAACCTTTTCAAAAAGTTCAGTGTTTGGACCGCAATATTTATAGAATCCTGCTTACGGCCATGGTTGCCAGTAGGTGGCGCTATGTCTATGAGTTAATATTGGCATGCCGAAGTCCTCAAACCATGACTCTCACTGTTTTGACAAAGTACTGGCTAGCTACTCAGCAAGACTGAAGTACTGGTCCATCTAGCCCCCCAGTTACAAGCGGCTTGCTAGCAGGAACTCGCAAATATGTTGCAAATTACATATCAAGCACCAAGAGGGCACTGCATCACCTATCTCTAAGTGCACAGCACTAGGGAGATTGACGGGCATGCAACGCACATTAATGGGAAAATACATGGAGAAAAGATGTACCGATAACATGAGCAGAGACAAATGTGAGGGGGAGTTTATAGGAGCAATTGGACTCTACTTTGTATGTGACTGGACGGGTTCTGTCTGAATTAATGGGAGAACAAATTGACATGCTCGTTACTGAATTTAGATAGCTAGAGCTAATATATCAAGTTCATCTCTACATCGTTATTTGATGAAATGTTACTATGTTTACATGAGGCATTTTAAATCTCTATAAGTGCGGCACCCAACCCTCAACCCCCTCCCCCCCCATAGGCCCATAGGCCTCAGCCGGGGTAAACATGCATTATTCATGTGAGCTAAATAAGCTACATTTAATTTCCCAATCATCTGTTGGCATGGCTTGTAATGAGATGCTAATAGTGGAGAAGCCTAAACTCACGTAAAGGGGGAGAGAAGGAGGGAGAAAAATGGAAAGATAGACGAAAGGCATTTAGGATTGCATGATCAACCCAGAGATAAGGACCTATCTCCATCACCCAGCGCTCGCTCATGTCTTTGCTCTTGTTTGGCTTCTATTTGTGTGCATATCATTTTCTCTCATTCTTTTGTCTTTTAATCTGCAACATCAGCACTGGACTGCAGAGGGCATCTGGTAAGACAAAAGCCCCTTTCACACTGCCGCAAAGAAGATCCACGGTTGCGCTGGATTTGCTTGTTCACACTGAAACACATCAGCATATTGCTGCCCTAGTCTGTGGTTTCAGAGAGCACGCCGACATTACCGGGGCAAAAGAGGCCGGACGTGTAAAACAACAGCGTCGCAGTCTAATATACGCATTGGGCAGCAACTTGCATCCGTCCATACGGTCCCCGTTATGTGACGGTTGATCTCGTCCTCTGCTCAAAGTATAAAGGGCTCCTGCGCGAAACGGATCGAGCAACTGGGACAGATCAGGTACTGCACATTTTATGTTTGCTTTCGCAGCAATATTATATATAGGAGCAAGAATTTCCCTTAAGTTTTGACCTGAATTCATGTATGAGTGAGCAATGCAGTGTAGCGTCAGCTTTAGAAAAAATGTTTTCAAATATTCCACCATTTTTAGACATTAATAAAGATGAATGACTTCAGCTCCAATCTTAATACTCTCTTGTCACGAAGGTCTTCCCAAAATAATCCCAACAAAGGGATAGAGAGACTGGATTTTAAGGTTACATTGTTGTTGAAGGAATACATCGGCACTCGGCCTGTTACTATTTGACATTAGCTAAGTTGAGTTGCTAATGTTAGCAATGTTTGTGTTTCAGGTGATATTTGTAACTTTGCCAGGAATGCTACAGTGCTGCTTCCCTCAACTTTGACACCAAAACGAAAACGTTATACACAGTATGCCAGATTCACTCAGCAGACAAACACAAATATCCCTTGGCAACATATACTGTAGCTAAGCTAACGTCAGCCAGCTAAGCTAACGCTGGATACAAACAGTGACGGTAAAACTTTAAACGCACTAAGCTCAGCTCACTATTTTGTTAGGAGAAATGATCAGATGATGGTCTTTCCTTCTTTTCTCTTTTTTGTCTTATTGCAAGACAAAAAATAATACATTTAACAGAACAACAGACAACAATAATAATGAAAACAGGCCAATTAAAAATATTTAGTCAGCCCCGGCCTTTTGTTCCCCACGCCGCCCCTCCAGAGGGAACCGACAGAGTGCCCTAAATAGAGCTTGAGTCACCATAAAGAGTTCCCATCCACACAATGTTTTGTTGGCAGAGGAGTTTTCGACAGAAAAGAAAATACTAAAAAAAAAGAGAAAAGAATGATGTGTGAGGGGTTGATTATAAAAAACAATTACATAAACAAAAAGAGAACAAAAGCAGAAGATATAATAGTCATGACAAAAAAAGCAAACAAACATATTGTTGATGGGCGGATGGGAGGTTGTCAGATTTGGGGAAGTGGTGAATTAAAAGTTTGTTTTTAACAATATTTTCTAATAATAATTATATCAGTAATAATTATAGTAATAATACTGTAAATATCTACAGTAATTATAACACTGGGGAAAGTATAAAGAGTAAATTGAATATACTATTGTCAGTAGTAATAAACTGAAAAAGATGTACGAGCACAGAAAAAAGGAAAACTAGAACACACACACACACACACACACACACACACACACACACACACACACA
>NW_022280066.1:2324361-2401052 GCF_004355925.1 Anarrhichthys ocellatus | reverse complement strand
CACACACACACACACACACACACACACACACACACACACACACACACTCAAATGTTTACTACAGCGTTTCCCACAGCAGAGCTTAGCTAGTGCAGAGGACAAAAAGCAGTCCATCTGTTCTCTCATTGCAGGGCATGTTCCTCCACTCATTTGGCAGACTTGAGAGTGCTCCCATGCTTGTTCTAATTGGCTGTGAATGGCCCCTCGCTTCACTCGGGGCAGCCTTTGATGAGCTTGGAAGACTGGCTGCTTAAGTGGCTTTTGAGTGAAGCTCTTCATGAGAGGCTGAATAGCAGCTCGGCTGCTCTGCTGAGAGACGAACATGGGGAGACACTCTAGCAGGACGATGAGGAAGATGAGACGCACAACCAAGAGCTCATTTACTGTGCAGTCAAACGTGCCCCTGGTGACACAAACACTGCAGTGTTTCCCAGACGTCGATGTATTTGTGGGGGCCCGCCACAATGTCAACACTGACTGCCACACACTGATTGTATATCCTTTTATTTTTTCCCAAATTCTTCATTTTCTAAATTCTGTGTTGTACGATGTATGCATATGTTTTCATCAGAAAGATCTAATTGTGTGGCAATATAATGAATGAATGGATTTGCTGTAACACAACAGCTCTGCAATAGATACGACCATGATGAGCGTTTGATTTTAGAGAGATGTTAAATCTATTGACAATAAGATGTATTGACGAATCAATAATTGATATCAATATTAAATCTAACTCGCGGTAAGACAACAAACATGCCGTTCATGGAATTTTAAATTCGTATCCCTTACATAACTCATAACAGAAAAGATATTACACCACTGTAGCATGTTACTCAGTAATGTGTTGACACTGGTTCAGCTGCTACCATGGCTACACATGCAAGTATGGATGGTGTAACACAGGTGTCTTCAACGTTTTTTTTAGGCCAAGGACCCCCAAACTGATAGACAGAGCAGGGACCCCCGACTATATATATTGTATAAAATTGTGTTTTATATTAAATGGGACTAGTGCCATGTATAAACATACCTCTTTATTGTGCATTCAATACTCAGCTATTCAAATAATACACAGGTTCATATATTCATGTTTTAATTTTAAACATGTGCAAGGTACAGTGAGTGGCTGTGCCACTTCCATTTATAAACATACCTTGTCAGCTGATACCAATATCAACATTGTCTGTCAATTGCATGATAATCATGCATACAAGCTATTCAAATTGACGTTTTTTTAAATAAATGTGGAAACGAAAAATGAGTGATGGCCTATTAGTGCCACTGCCATGCATACACATACCTGTAATCTTGCATACAATACTGAACTATTAAAATAATGGACAGATTCATGTGTTTTGGTTGAGTTACAAAACGATCCATTTTCACTCATAACAATGTCCATACACTTGGCATGATAATATACTGGCCTCAGTAGTTGAGCTGCAGTGTTTTAGCCAGGAATATCTTGCAAAAATTATTCCACAAGAATTCGTAAATGTCGTTTTTTCATTTTTTCTTACAACGGTATCTTCTTTTCAAATAATATTACAGCATCCTTGTGTCTGGGATCTTAGTCAGCTGGGGACTGAATAGGCTCTCAGTCAATCAGGGGGAACCTGACAGAGCCAGCATGCGACCTCGTGATTGGCACAGCAGCGATAGGGGCGAGTCCTCCTCTTAGTGTGCAGGAGGCTTGGAGGGACAGGTCCAGGCTAGTCTCGTGCTGTGAGTGAACCGGTGGCCAGCTTGAGAGACCTCCTGTGTGCATTTCTGACTGAAAGACAACATCTGCCTCTATTTATCTATTTGCTACAATATGTTGGATTGATGTTAATGTATATTTCAAGACATTTAAATTTGTGGAAAAAAAATTGGGGGAAAAAAATATTCAGAAAAATTGTCTAATCAAGCAAAAATTTCACAACCCCCCTGCAGTACCTCCGCGGACCTCCTAGGGGTCGCGGACCACCTGTTGAAGGCCTCTGGTGTAACACATAACTCTTCATCCCAGCATCCATCATATGTAAAGAGCTGGACTCAGTCATCTCCCTTCTCTGTTCAGACAGAAAAATACACCGCAGGGAAAAGACACTAAACAAGAGTGGAGCTGCTGTACGGTGGCCTCACCTCTAGGACTTCAGAATAATGAGGAGGAGAGCCTCCTCTCTGGATTAAAGCCGCACCATGCATTCATTCTAATCAGCATGTGTAGCCAGGCTTGACCAGCAGGGCGCTGGGGGCTGCACCTAGTGTCTGTGTGTATGTTAGTGTGTGTTGCCAGCCATGCTGAACCCCTGCTCTTCAAGGTTCACCGCAGCTCTCTGGCTGCAGAGATCTTGGTGGGAGCAGTTGGTCTCTGACCTTTCAGCAGCCGTCTCCTGAGGGGACCTGACCGAGCTGTGGCCTTTTAACAAACGCCAGCACAGATCACTCAATGCACACCAGCTGACATTTACCGTTATTACCTTCATCCTACTAATGAGATTCCCCCTACAAAATATGATCCCGTTTGGTTGATTTGACTATGAGTAATAATGCAAACGGATGTTCTAACAATATGTATGCCGCTGACAATCTCACGTCTACTTGAGGTTAATCTCCATCTCTGTTTGGATTTCCTGGCCTGACACTTTTACCGTTTTGAGTTTATTCTCAGCGCTCTCATCAACCACGCTTCCAGCTGCAGCAGGTGTTTGGTGAAGGATAGTGCGCCGCTTATTCTCTTAGTCTCACAATTAAGAATCAGTGTTTCTGCTGATAACGAGAGGCAGTGAGACGAGAGGCAGTGAGACGAGAGGCAGTGAGACGCGGGAGACGGGCCCCATGAGCAGATTATCATAGACCTTTGATACGACAGACGTATACAACGCAGACCTGCTGATGCACGTTAGACCCATTCACGAATCAGCTGTCACTCTATTGGTCTCTGTGAAAAGAGACTTCCCTCTGCAGTGTAGTTCATACACTTCACTGATAACCCACAGACCTGGAGAGCAACACCTCAACATTTTTGAGCGAGCCGTATTTGCCACATCCATTTTATAATCGAGAGTTAAAACCAAATAACACGTCCTGTTGTACAAATTGGCCACAATATCAGTTAACAGTCAGTAATAGCTCATGTAATCTATAGCTTTCTACACAACCCTGTCTAACACACAGTTAGAGATGGTGAACACAGCAGAACATTTAGCAGCTCAAAAGACAGATTTTCTAAAAGAAAGTTTGGACTTACCTTCATCAGGCGGACACGAACACATCTTGACAATAATCAAAGTGTTTCTGTGTCTGCTGGACGTCTAATGAAGCAACGGCATGCTAACAAATTCAATCATCAATTTAGAGGTGATATGTTAATGTTGTGTTTACAGCTCCATTCTGCTGCAAGAGTTTCCCCACAGTTGGGATCAAGTTGTGAGGTGCATGACGACACAACAGCTGGAGTACTTAACAAATCAGAAAACACAAAATAGGAGGCATAGCCACGCATCAAGAGATAGACTCCTCCCTAAAAGCAAGCCTCATCTAAACTGATTGGTTCAACACGTGTGGCCCTGCGTTCAGCTCTCAGTACTTTCATAGAGTTTAGTTTGGTGCTTTCAGATGCCAGCCTCACTGTTAGCTGGTCACCTTCTGATCATACCGGCTATGTTCATTCACTGCTTACGCAAACCCAACCATTCCTACTACTGCTGACTGTTTTATCCCCGTTATAGGATTTTTTTGGGGGAGGGGGGGGGGTCCAATGACAGAGGATGTCTAATGTCTCGTTTGTAAAGCCCCATAAGGCATATTTGTGAGAATAGGCTATACAAATACAATTGAAAATGTTCCTTGCTACTTGATAAACAGGGAAGAATGTTAGAAGAAGAAACATCCCCAGTGAGCTCTTCGAGCTGCAGTTTGTGCAGCCGCCACGCTGTGCTGTAGTCGGTTGATTGAGTGCAAGTGTCCCCACCTCGATGACAAAGTGTTCTCCTACCTTGGACCTGAGCGCCCAGTACTTCTCCGTGTCGTATTCCACATGTTTGAAAGCAGTCATATAGTCCAAACTGATGACCGCCGTCTGCAGACAACAGAGCAGTGACATGTAAAGAAGTGAGGAGTCAACAGGTACACTTCTATATCAAAATAAAGCTGAATTATTAATAAAGCTAAAAAAATCTATTTATTTTCCTCCTGTAAAACAAAACATGACCAACCGGTTTTTACCAATAACATCATGACATCCATCAATCAATCTGCAACTCTTAGAGACACGGTAGGTGTTTATCAACAGTCAGTCCTCTGTAGCTCCGTGTCACGCTACAAGCCCGCCCACTTTTTAACAGTCCAATGAAATAATAAAAGATTTGATCTAAATCTCTCGTAACTGTACAAATATTAACTTGAAAATATTGTTTCACTAAGGAAAACTTCTGTTTCACTGGGCTTTAACATAGTGCTCAGTTAGGCTTGTATGTATGGCTGACATGTAGATAGAATCGCCATTTATTGGTCCGAGTGTGCTAAACTAACTGTTAGTTACAAGATCTATTCTGGTGTGCAGTGACTCACGGTGGCTGCGGCTCGTCCAAAGCGGACGACACTCAGGTCATTGAGGTTCAGCTGTCTGTTGTAGAGGTAGAACCCGGAGGAGGCGAACACTGCTGTGGCCAGAGAGGAGACTTTGAGGAGGTGACCAGCCATCAGGGAGCAACTATGGGAGGAAGAATGAACATGGAGCTTTAACAAAAACACAGACAAATATAAACTGTGGATCTCACTTTGCTGTCTGCCGACCAGACTTGTAGGACTTGAGAATTTTGTGCAGGTGCTTCTCTCCCGAGACAGAGCTAAATGATGTCCAACATCTGCGTCTGCCTCGCTCTCGTGAGGTCATCGTTGACCACGGGTTCATGGCGTCAGAGCAAGTCGGGATCAAGTTGGACACAAATCTACCCAGCATGCATTGTGCGCCGATCGCCGGTGATCGGTTCTGATCAGGACCGGCTCACCTCGAACCACCCTAATGATTCACGTGTGCACACATTCACAGCCATTCATCTGCTGTTTAAAATCACAGCCTCTTGTCAAGCATCTTTGTGGAAATGTCTGTCTGTCACACCTGACAATGTTTTGAAAGACATGTGAAAAATAATATGACACATTTCTCATCCCCTGTAATTAAAGAGTAACTTCCACAAAGTTGGTCGACACTGAAGATACAAAATGGAAAAAAAGGAATGGTGAAAATCCGTGCAGCGGTGTCACATCTGTATCATCTGACTTTAAATCACTTGTTCCAAAAGCACTGATTCCTACACTTGAACATAACCTTCCTCTCTATCCTTCAAACTCCACACCTCCTGTTTGTAATGCGAGCTTGCTGTAATAAAGTTCTGGTCTTCAAACCCAAGCTGTGGGGGTCCCAATGACATCACAGAGAGCCGTTTTACTTGAGAAGCACGTAGCCGTAATGACGAGTACATTAAACTTATGTGCAAAGTGGTGGAACGCCCCTTTAAACCAGTTCGCCATATTGCATTCAGAAATGTGGCAATTAAAAGTGTTCTTGTTTGCGAAGACACACCTGTATGTTGTTACATTGTTCCGAATACATGTCAGACATCAGCAGAAGCCCCTCTTCAACTCGGCGTGCACATTAAACAGTAAATGAAAGCCGTTCCTGTGAAGTTAATCAGTCAAAGACAACTTGTATAACGTCACATGCACAGACCGGTACGTTTGGTAACACGCGTGGTGAAGTGGACGCAACTACTAGCACTCACAATGTCACATTATGCAACAGCTTCATGTGAAACAGCTCGTGGACGTTACCCTACCTGTGTGCTCATGGGGTTCGTTCAGAGAACCGCGCGCGCTGTCTTCAATTTACCTTCTGCTATGACCTCAAAGCTTTTTGACCTGAAAGCGAAGAATTCTGGTTAACGTAGTGTCGCGAGAGACGAAGGCTGCTGCATTCACAGTTAATACCGACACTCTCACGAGACTTTGACGTATAGAGAGGTTGCCTTTAAGTTGTCCGTCAATGCAGCCAGCGTGTATGCGCTGATATAGTGTCAATATCTACCTCTATTGTCGGTGTTTATGATAGATAGAAAACTACAGTTCGGTCAACCGCGGACCCCGATGAGGTATTTCACACGCGTCACACACCTTGGGCTCGTTCGAGATGCTTCTCGCCTGGAAAGTAGACCGTCTACTTTCAGGGACAGCCAATAGCTACTTTCCTTACCGAGGAGTTAGCAACACTGAGTGGACGAGAGCAGGCGGCAGCAGCAGCAGGGGGCGGTGACAAGAAACTCTGTACTTCTCAAAAGTCTCTCCAGCTGTTAAAGCCGGCTGACAGCTGATCCAGCTGTGATCAGCTGATCCGCCGTCATCAGAAACAGACGTCGCTTCACGTGACGATAAAAAAGGAAAGGATATCACTTTTCTCTAAAAACATATTTCCTTGTTTCCTCTCTCAATGCATCCCTGGTCTGGTGGGAGGGACTAAGGATACATCCCAAGTCTCTTATTTGTAATTTCCAAGAGACTTGGGATGAACCCACATGCTTCCTTTATTAGCTCCTTTAGCATAGGAAACACTGGACCTTCCCTTACGAAAGGAAAGTAGATAATTCCGCCCCACAATTCCATGCGGCGGCAGCATTTAAAGTGACGCCCCTTTCGGCCGTCCATGAAAACAAACGATATGCTTATGTTACACAGGTTTAACAATCATACTCATGCAGTCATAAAGTAATGGGATTCATGTTGATGAATATGAACAGACAGTGCCAATGGAGTCATGCTTTAGTTGCTCTTTTTGTAGTCCTTCGTTGTAGTTTCATTGACAGACCTTTTCCCAGCTCCTCATGAACTCTCCTTCACATCTTTCCTGGACCCCATGGCGTTTACAGCAGCACCAAGACATAAATCAATACATATAACTATGGCACGTAACATATATAAATATTAGATGCCACACAAGCTAAAATGATAATAGAATAAATATAGAAATCATACAAGAGCATTTTGGGACAAATGACACAGTAAAGTGAGGTGGTGTGATTGATAGCAGCAAATTCAACAGTGTAAACAGCGTACATCAGGTCATATATAATATGATTCAGCAATGGTACTCTGTGTTTGTCTGTATTCATATAGTCTCAATGTAACATTTTGACATAATATAGTACAATATGTTACATTATGATGTGGGATATGAGACATATATGGTGTAGTAGCGTAGTAACATATGCTGCAGGTGTGCCTGTGATGTGTGAATGTGAGATAGTCCTGATGGGCAGGTGGCACCTTGCATGGTAGTGTAATGGTAAAAATATGCATTTGAACTTTGTGTCCTCGATGTGAACTCGCAGTGAACTCGAAAACTTACGTGTCATCTATTAAGGAAAATGGCTACTGGAAAAGTAACAAAACTACTTGCAAAGTGGCAAGAACAACTTGTTCCTTACATGGAGTAAAGAAAGTGCAAACTAAGCAGTAATCAGAACTGGTGGTTGAAACACCTCATGTTACCTTGAATGTATTGAAGCTGTGAAGTCAGCTGGATACAGCAGACACGCCCTCGTGGGTGCTGCACTTTTGAGAAATAACTTGTTGCTGTACAAATAAAGGGGCTTGTGTGTTACATATTTTGAAGCATTCACAGTCTACTGAATACGTAGCTGTTGTGTTTTCTTCCCTCTTGCAAGAGAATAAACGGAAAAAGACAACTTTGAATCTTGTTAAGACTTTATTGATTTGTGAATCTTCTCCCGATTAACAAAGAAATCTTCCACAACAGTAGCTCCTGTCATCAGTGTATGAATGGGTGTGAATGGATGAATGACGACATGTAGTGTTAAAGCTTTGAGTTTACCAAGTATACAGTACATAATAAAAGTTATAACAGTTTAAGATTTAACTTAATATGTTGTGAAGTACGACAATATAAGATAAAATTGAATAGGATATCAAACATATGTTAACATGTTACAGTATAATATAAAACAAGAACATATCTAGAGTATGATGAGGTATTTTCATTAGAAGACAATGGAGATAAAGAAGTGAGATGTCCCCTTACATTGCTTTTGTAATCTTTCTCTAGACATCTATATACATACTTTCTATATCCTTGTGCTAAATTCCACAAAACGATATATTTTTTAAATCTTCCAGGGGGGGCATGGCCCAGGACCACCCTAGGAGGTTCACATCAGTGTCATCTTTTTTGCAACCCTGTTTATTAAAGTGGAATAAAACAGAATATGACCTCATTAATCCCCATGGGTGAATCCACTCAAACACCCCGTACACAACACGCTGCCAGAAACTGGGAAGGAATGAGGGCACAACAGCATGAGCCTGCATCTAATATTACTGTTATTTTACCAGATGTTTGTGATATCTGGCTAGGGATTCAAACCAGCAACCTTCAAGCTGCTAATCCACTCCTCCAACCTACCGCCCATGTTGGCCACCCACCATTTCTACTGTAGCAGGCTCAGACGGTCTCTGGTGAGGTAGAGGAGCTGGTGCGTCGTGGTGGTGACTCTGATCAAGGTGCTCGTGATCAGCTCGCCGTGCAGAGGGTGTTTGTGGTCCACGAAGCTCACCGAAGAATATATTACATATTAATTTTCTCATCAAAACCTTGACGTCAAACGTTAATTTTAAAAAAAGGTAATTGATTTTCTCTTGAAAAGCCAGACCAGTGGGCAACACCAGAGCACCGTGGGAGAAATGCTCGAATGTACACGTTTATATGCCCGTTTGGCAGTATATAATGTAACTAAGTACATTTACTCCAGTATAGTACTTGTATACTGTAGGGTTACTTCTACACAGTTCAGATATCCGTTGCCTACTTTTTACTGAACAAACAAAATATTTGCATAAAAATATATGAAGTGCAAATAAAACCTGCTTTGGTAAAAAGAACACTACCCGACAGATTCTGTTCATCAATAAGTCGATTGACAGAACATCTCGTCATCTTTTCATGATGACTTTCGACGTTTAGACTATTGTTTGGACAAAGCATTGTGAACGCATCACTTTGGCCTCTGGGTAATTTGTGACATCATTTCTCATGAATCAAGAACATAATCATCAGACTAATCCATAATCTAAATTATCAATAGGTGCTGTCCAATAGAAAACGTGTAAATTAGCTCCACCTCCACCGACTACACCGACGCTATTTACACATTACTGCATCCGTAATAATGACCTCATCATATTTATCTGTCATTGCACAACTACTTCTGCTTCTTCCTGATTAAACTTACTTATATGTTTTAAGTAGGATTTGGAATGCAGGACCTTTACTTTGGAGTGTAATGCAGTATTTCTACAGTGTGGTATTGGTACTTTCAATTAGGGATTAGAGTACTTCCCCCACCGCTGCAGGAGTTTACTGCCCCCTGGTGGCCAATCATTCAACCTGCTCCACCAGCTACTATCCATGGTTTGGTCGTGTCCAAAAGGCAGTAGTGAAGGAAGTACTCGAGTAAAACCACTAAATGAAATACTACGGTACAGGTTATCTCACGACAGAAGACACAGTAGATTCCAACACTGGAGATCAGTGAATGGTGTTTTATAAAGTTGGCATTAACCTGCTATTTACTGTGACAGGATGCTTACAGGAAGTACAACACTATCAACGACAATAAGGACTATTATTATTACTACTACTACTACTACTACTACTACTACTACACAGCGCATTCAAACAATGGCAATCATGGTCAGGCCCACAGTCACTGAAGGTGAAGGAGGAACACACTTGGGTCATTCTTCAGAATGGAGATCAAAACACCAACCCAGGTGTACTGGTCCAAATGCCCCACATATATCCAGCAGCTGAGGCAGCAGGAGCAAACACAGTCTTAGTGAGCTGGGGCCGGGCAACAGCAGCAGCAGCAGTGTGTCGGTCTCGTCACACAGCAGGATCACGGAGCTTCAGTCCTGTTCTCCGTCTCTGTTTGACCTCTGCCCTGCAAACGGACGTCTGTTCCTCTGAACCTGCAGCTGAAAACAAACAAACGGGGGAATCCAAAAGGACATGAGACATGGTGCGATAATGTGAAGAGTTTCAGGTTCTGCCTCATACTGGAACCATGTCATGTTTAGTATGGTGTCTAAGAACATACGTGCCAGCCTCACATGCTTCAATTTATTGAGATGCTGTTGCATTTTGACCATCATGTAGGTTTACCTTAGCTCCCTCCAGCACGTGCGGGTCTTTCTGCAATGCGTTGTTCAGCCCTTCCTCTGTAGAGAAGCCCACCCAGCAGAAGCCTCTGTGGAAGCCGGAGTCTTTATCCTGGAGCGACAAACAAACACAAAGCAACGAATGAGCAGGTTTGGCAGAAGAAGAAAATAAGAGTCCTTCAGTCATTCTAATGCTGTGACAACAACTTACAAATGGAAGCAGACACTTCTTCACGGGGCCGAACTGTGTAAAGTACTCCCTCATCTCCTCTGCGAAACAAACAGGAACACGTTATCTCCGTTCACGTCCCATGCAGAGGCTAACAGCTAGCTAAGGTGACAGTGGTAGCAAGGCAAGGCTGCATACAGAGGCCAACCCTTGTACAAATACAGATGTTGACACACCACGCTGCCACTACACATCAATGCGTATTTGAACCATTAAATAGACTTACTGCCGGCTATAGTCCATGGTACTTTAGACACGAAGACCTCGAACACTTTCTTGGACGGCGCCGCCATGTTTTGCCCTTGTCTTCTTCTTCTTCGATTTAATGGTGGTATACAAACCAGCGTTTAAGGTGCATGTCGCCACCTAGTGTACCGAAGTGTGTAACATCATGACTTTATGACAATTGTCATTTAAACACGATAATAATTGTATTATTTATAAATAAAAACCCTGTCTTCATATAGAAGTTATATTCTGGATATTAAACCCGTTTCATTCCAGTGTTTAAGTAAAGCCCTTTTAACCTGAACTTGTTCGTCCCCCGTCTCTAACAGTCCTTTGATGCTCCACTCTCCTCCCTCATCTACCACTCTGCCCTTCAGCCTTCCTCCTTCCACACTGAACCTCCTACACTCTATCAGCACATGTTCAACCGTTTCTTTACAGTTGTATATCTCACGTTCATCCCACACTGTCTTTTTTTAATGATGTCCTGACCTTATCCTAAACAAGGTAACATCTCCGTTTCTACATTACCTCCATCAATTCTGACTCTGACTCACGTCTCAGTTTTGTTATAATTTCTACCCTTACTGTCATTATTTCAGATTTCCTGCCAGGATGTCATTATTCCGTGCTGTACCTCGTTTCCCTCTGTTCCAACATGTGCCGGTACACAACCAAAATGTACATCTAATCCTAATGTTGTAACTTCAATAATGATATACATTTCAGTTTAAAAAATCCTCTTGAATTGTTTGACCTGATTGATCAGATATCGTATCGTGAAGTGCTTGCCAATACACAGCCCTATAGTAACCATCTTTTTTTAACATAAAGAAGGCTTATAATATGATGTGGAAGGAGGGATTATTAATAGAACGAGGGGTTAGAGGCCCGATGTACAAACGGATCAAGGATTTTTAACATGGAAGAGTCATTCAAGTCATTTTCTTTTGTCTAAAAATGGACCTCCTCAAGGTAGTATATGTGACTGACGGGGCAATTTGGAATAGTGGAAATAATTTTGAATTTACTGTGAAGAAAATACAAGAGGCTTTTGTTAAAGTAGAATAATGCATGGAAGCCCATTTCTGCCAGTGTGATGAAAATAATAAAGATCCTGGAAGTCATTATTATGAGAAACTTTCTCATAATAATGACTTAGTGTCTTCTCCTCCACACTGTGTGGGTTTGACTGAGGGCTGAGAGAAGGGCCCTGCTTTTAGTCTTAAAGAGGTGGAGGTGGGTGGCCATTCTTTTCTTTACTTCTTTATTATCATTAGAATGAGTGAAACACGCTGTACCAGCTGGTGGCGGTAATGCGCCATAGAGTTGTTGACTCACCAAAAAAGAAGAAGAAGACGATGACGTCATGGCCAAGATGGCGGCCTCCATGGTGGAGGGTGGTGAAGATGCATTTCGAAAAATATTCAAGTTTTACAAGAGAAGAAACCCTCCGCCAGATTTCAGCGATGTCATCGACTTCTCCAAAAGAGCACCGAGTGACCAGGTGAGGACACGTCCGAACAATGTTTAACCGGAAACCCGGAACTGTGAACGTTAGTTTAGTGCATTTTAACAACACGGTTATAAATAGAAGTGTAACAGAGAGGAATTAATCAGCATCCCTGACACAGACTCTGGAAGTTTTCACGTTTTTTTGGGAAATGAAGCATATTTGTGGCACCATGGTTGTAGTGGGTTACATTACATTTCACAGGGGTCTCTGTTTAAGCTGCCACTTCAGTGTGTACAGTGTCTGTGTGATTGACAGGTAGTCCCTGCTGCACTGGGCCCCGGTGGAGTGAGTGATGTGGAGGCTGCCAGGGTTGGATTACAGCCCGTCAGAGACTGGAGAGCTTTCGGCCTGCAGGGCTACCCAGGTACACGCAGGACAGGAGGAGAGACGGGCAGCTGTCCCACCACAGTGCTCCAGTGAGACAGCATGTATGATAATGAGTTTAGTCTTTGACCCAGTACTGCACTGCTGTGTGTTGTTCAGGGTTCATGTTCATCTCCAACCCGTTCCTGCCGGGCTCCCAACCCTCCTGGGTCAGACAGTGTCTGAAGATCTACCCTCGGAAGCCCAACGTCTGCAACCTGGACATGCACATGTCTCCCTCTGACACCCAGGACATCTGGGACAAGAGCGTTCATGGCCTCAGGTGAGATGTTCCTGACTGAATCTGTCTGACCTGACGCCTGGGCCACTTAGGCTCCATGTAGTCCGTCTCTGTAAGTGTGCCGTGTTTGATCCCCACAGCTGTCCTCCCTCTGGAAAGACTCAACCGAAGACTCTACTTGACAGGCTGCGCTGGGTCACTCTGGGATACCATTACAACTGGGATACCAAGGTAATCAACCCCACTGCTCTGTGAGAGGAGCAGAAATCAATACCAATATTCTGATCACAAACACAGTTTATCAGCATATTATTTACATTTGACCTTTTATCACAGAATTCTAATTCCTTTGTGAGGGTATGCACTGATTTGGCTTAGTGGTTAAGCTGGTGACCATGACCCATGACTTCTGTTGCATCTCTCTCTCTCATTATCTCATCTGTCTGTAATACTGGCCTTCAAAATAAAAGCACAGAATAGTCTGAAATATAAAGAAATACAGACTTTTAAAGTCAGCTCTATCCTGTACAGTTTAATTCTTAACAAACCAATTATGTTTAAGCACTGTCATTGTCAAAAGCCATGAAGGTTCATGTGATGAAGGCCACCAGGAGTAAATAGACACATAAACTCTGGCAAATTTAAGGATGTTTTTGTCCCTTACACTGTTTGAGATGATGCTTTTATTTCTTTTTTTACATTTGGCCAAAAGTCTTGTAGTTGTTGCAAAGAGGGAAACATTCGTAAAAGATAATAGACCCCGTGTGTTCCAACATATCTCGTCCTGCTGCTTTTTGACTGTTTCCTTTTGTTGTTCCATTCACAGACTTACTCCGCCAACCACCACACTCCTTTCCCAGCCGACCTCCACTCGCTGTCCTCTCAGATAGCGTCGGCCTGTGGGTTCCCGGGCTTCAACGCAGAGGCGGGAATCCTCAACTACTACCGATCCGACTCGTCTCTGGGAATCCACGTGGACGAATCGGAGCTAGATCACAGCCGACCGCTGCTGTCCTTCAGGTAAGAGGGGAGAACAAACACTGCGGAGAGGATTTTTAGAATGCCAAGCACTTTTGTGTTGTTATGTGTTTTATTGGACGTTGCCATATGAGACAGAAAAGGACTTCATTGCCAGGTTAACTACAGGAAATACTCCCAACACCCTCACCGGGCATCTTGTCTTTTCTGATAGTTTCGGGACGTCGGCTATCTTCCTTTTGGGAGGCACCCGCAGACAGGACCCCCCCACCGCTATGTACATGCACAGCGGGGACGTGATGGTGATGTCGGGACAGAGCCGCCTCCTCTACCACGCTGTCCCACGCATCGTAGCGGCACCCCAAGGCGGTCCGGTGTCGGCGTCGGAGACGGACGGCTGCGGCCCGCTCTCACAGGAGGACGGCTCTGTGGTGGAGCCGCTGTCGGAGCAGGACCGGGCCGCGTGCTCCAGGTACACCCACAGCTCCAGGGTGAACGTGACCGTCAGACAGGTGCTGGGGCCCGGACAGAGCTTCCCAGAAACACCCTCTTCTCACCAAAGGACCGACGCAGAGCAGACAGAGGGGCGCCACGGCCGACCGGCAGACGGAGAGAGAGGGAAGAGGAGGAGGAGGAGCAGTAGCTGTGACTCTGTTGATACTGCAGAGACATGACACAGACCACCTGCTGAGGACCAGACTAAAGAAATGAAGACGGCTGCGTTCCAGCCCCGTCAGTCAGAGCACCACATGCATGGATCGACACGCTGTTGGGACTGTTTGATGGTCTGAATCCAGAGTTCTGTGAAATGTACAAACAATTCACAAGTGAAACAGAAAAGCATTGCTTTCTGTAGCGGAATGTCTAAAGTCATGCATTATCAGTTTGATATATTTCGGGCTGCTGAAATAAGTTAAAGATATATAAAGATGGGAGGAAGTAAAACTTTATTTATATCGCTCTTTTTACAGCACACAGTTACCAGGTGCTACACACACACACACACACACACACACACACACACACACACAGAAAATATAAATGAATGAAGTAAAAATAGATTACAATATAAAACAAAGGACATTAAGAGCGGCTGATTATGCGGTTCCAATTAATAAAACTGGCAGCTGCATCTTGAACCAGCTGATTCAGAGCAGCTTGACTAAGGCCCGTTTACACCTGTTATCAATCTATAGGTATCATACCCAGATAGCAATCTTTATCTTTGATGTTCCCTGAATCAATAAGCAAAGTATGATACCATATTTGGAGTTTTTTTGTGAATGCAATCCATACAGCGTGAGCACATTCTTCTAAAGACTCCAGCCAGTTGAAAGGTACCTAACCGCCTCTTCCTGCTAACTCGAGCAAGTCTGACAGAACAAACCAATGGACAGCGTTACATCCCAAATACACATTTAGGTGTTTATACTTTGTCCATTGGTGTCTGTGTGATTTCTACAGAATGAAGTTGACCTCATTTGCATATTTAAACAAAACACATTGAACTTGTTTCATGATATGCATGATAAGACATATCCTAAACCTTTGACTTTAATGTATCAACAAGATGAGACGAGGATTTTGAACCTGGCTTCATCCAATGTTCTGACTTCTGTTCTGGAAATGTATGCAAATTCATGAAATGATGAATTAATTAAATGAATCACTATCCAGTGTCAGCATTGAATCCAAGTAGCTCTCCCTTCAGTAAAGCCCTGTGTATTGTAGAACAGTGTGCAGCCTGCTCTGTTGGCTCTCTGTGTCGGAGGGGGCGGACCGGTTCAAAGGTGAGCTTCATGTTAAGTTATATTATTATGAATTGAATATGAATATCCCTGGGATTTTTGACTCTTTGTGGTTTGATTGACATTGTTTTCATGCAAAAAAATAGGCAGCCTAACAAAAAGGCATTATTATTATACAAAACTATAAAATAAAACAGTGGTTTCCATTGTGAGTATCTGGACTTGGCAAAGCGTTCACATTTAGCTTTCATTACATGCTTTCCATGAAAAGAAAAGTCACAAAGACTTATAATTTTGGGAGATAAAACTTACAGAAAATGCCGGTCCCCTCCGAGTTCAGTCCCATCGGCATTCTGTGCATGACGTGGTCTATAAGCAGCACCAATACATAGTGGTGCAGAGATGTGGGTGTCGCTAGCGCAAAGAACACTGAACAGCCTGTAAAGAGCACAGATTCCATCTCTATCATTAGAAGCACACATGCCACACTCAAGCCTGTGGAGGGAAATCAAGTTGGCCACACGTGTGTATTACACCATGTAATCATCAGATTGTGATGTTTGCATTTGCAAAACTGTTACGTGTTTATTGCTTGGTATTTGTGTGTAGATTAGCAGTTATGAGTATCAAAAAGTATGCATTATTCATTGTACGCATTTGTAAATCGTATTTTTATTTGAGACAAAAGTCACTCCATACACGTGTGTCACGTTTTACACCGTAATGAAGCTCTGTGGTCAACAAGCATGTTTTAAATTATTTATCATTGAAGATATTTTGTAAATCTTAAGTTAAATATTCAACATATACTGACAGCATTGTAAGTTTGTATATCTTTTGTATGAGTTGACACTTGCTTTAGTAACTTAATGTGTCATTTGAAGTTAATCTTGAAACAAAAGTTCTATTTAAAAATCCGGTTAACCTGACCACCAGATGGTTTGTTCCAATGGACCACCAGATGGTTTGTTCCACTGGACCACCAGATGGCTTGTTCCAGCAGACCACCAGATGGTTTGTTCCAGCAGACCACCAGATGGTTTGTTCCACTGGACCACCAACTGGTTTGTTCCACTGGACCACCAGATGGTTTGTTCCAGCGGACCATCAGATGGTTTGTTCCACTGGACCACCAAATGGTTTGTTCCACTGGACCACCAAATGGTTTGTTCCAGTGTACTAGTACTTAGCAGGTGATTGACACACAAAAACATACACACAATATCTCACATCTCTTGTAATAGCCAACAATTCATGATTCAAAACTATATAAACTCTTCTAAAGTAGTATTTTTTGCATCACAACTTTACACACAAACACCAAATAAATAGTTATTTTCACTTGCCAACTGCACACTGATGTGATAAACACTATCGAGAGTCTTTGGCAGTTTCATTAGTGGCACGCTGTAAATATAATATCTAGTTTATTCTTAATGCACCGATACCAATGTCAGGCCGATACCATGTTTCAGTGACAGCAGGGGGATGATCTATTCAATTCAATTCTATGTTTATAAACTACATTACATACCGGAATTTGAATTTTCCAGTATGGAACAGTTTTGATCGAAAATACTAAAAAGAATTGTGTAATAAATGTATGTTGGTGTAAAGAGCCGCAGCATTACACTGTCTGATTTTGATATGTCGTTATCGGTCCCAGAGTGTCAAATACTGATGCACAAGGCCCCCTTCAGTATCTGTATGAGACAAACACAGGACTATCACCCAGGAGTCCGCTGTTCAAGTCCCAAAGCGTTCAGATTTATGTCGAAGTTCCATTAGTAATGTTTGTGACAGGCTTTCTGTACTTACGTTGCATTCCTACTTTGTTTTTCTAGTTATTTTAAGCCCGACCATGATGTATGTCCTAAATTTAACTTTGTGGTTTTGCCGTCTAAAACTCAGCAAGTGATTTAGTTTGAATTCACAGCGTGTTTACTGTGGAGCTACCCAGTGTGTTAGACAGTGGCCCGAGGGTCCTGACCAAGCACCCGTATGTGACCAGTTGGACTGGGAGCGTGTTGCAGTGGCACATACTCCAGATGCTCATCCAACAAAGTACCAGGACCAGTGAGGTCATGTTAGAGATGCACATTACACAGCCTCTATAGCAGAGCTCAATACTTGTATGGTAACCACTTGTGAGTGGACACGTTACAGCTGAGTCATGACTTGCTTCAGGTCTTTCAATGGACCATTGCATTTTGAGAGTACATCATCAAAGTTACAGCATTCGTCCACTGTAACAAGTTTGGAATGAAATCAGTTAGAAATGGATTTAAATGAATAATTGGAGTCTTGGCCTCACCGCTCTGGTTATCATCACTGTACGATACGACATGGACTTAGATGTGAACACTTCGAGGTGTGCTCGGAACCCTTTGTGGCTAAATGTCTCATCACATTACAGTCTGATGGTGTTTCACAGCACAGTAGCACTGACACAAGTAAACCAACGAACAGTAGATAAGATGAATATGAACCACCGTACGCCATTAAATCAACGACACATTCATATTTGACACATCTTCAGCACTGAGCCTGTATTCTCAGTTCAACTCCATGACGTGTGCCGATCCGAACGCTCCTGGTCTGGATGCAAGAGGGGGGGGGGGGGGGGTCGGCAGAGTCCACGTCAGACAGGCAGAGAGAAAGACAACGATGAGCTCATGTCCTCAAATCTCCACTGATCCAGTCAAACACCATCCTGCCAACTGGTTCTCCTGCATCCAGGACGAAGGCGTGGCGGAACCCGCTCTCACACAGTCGGAAATGTCCACATGGGAAGTCCTGCTTGATGTCATGGTAATACTGAACAGGGCACCAGTGGTCCAACGCTCCATAATAGAATATAAGCTGGAAATGGGAACACACAGACGGTTTACTGCTGAGGTTGACTTCTAGATTTAACACACGATAACAGCATTGGAACAATGTGTCGAGGCCCCTTTCCTACCTTTGCCAGGTTCTTCTTGATGGTGATGTTGTCCCTCTCCAGAACCGTCGTCATTTCCTGACCCCCCATGTACATGGCGTTAACTACAGAGAGGAACAAATCACACTGCTTTCATCATTCCTTTACATCACAAGTATGACATGAGACACAGGTGTGCACTTTCAAACCTCCGTAGAATACGATTCAGAGTCGATATGAAGCAGATTCCTATTTGTGACAAAAATGTGTGTTGTGTGTAAAACTGAAAAAGGTGAACAAATACAACAGCCCACCTGCACAGTCTCCACTGAGCAGACCTAAAGTGGGTTGGACTACGGTGTGGTCCAGGGACCGGATGCCGCCGAACACCAGTTTGATGAGGCTGGCTTTGAGTGCCTCGGGCAGCAGAGAGAGCAGGAAGAGAGGCAGGTAGGCCACGTAGCGCATGTGACACAGCACAGGGGTCATGACCCTCCCTTGAGGAGTCTCCGCCATGCGCTCAATGGTGGGAAACAGCATGACGGCTTTTAGAATCTGCATGGAGAAACAACACAGAATCTGACTCAGTGCTCTGTTTAAGACCTTGACACTGTCTCTTTAATGAGCCACCCTGGCTTATTGCAACCAACCTTGAGGTCAGGATTTCTCTTCATAATGTCCAGGATGATGAAGCAGCCGATGGAGTGTCCCACCAGCACCACGCTGGTCTCTTTCGGAACATGTCTCCGGAGGAAGGCCAGCTTGTGTTCGATCTGCCCGCTCAGACCAAACACGTCCCGCTCCGCTGCCGAGGAGACATCTGTATGAAAGAAGTAAAATATTCAGAATCCATCAAATGTCTCTATGCTTACTTTGCTGTCCATGTTCAACTCACCTGAATGACTCATTAAAACCACTTCCATGTTTCAAAATATGTGAGGAACGTTCCTATTTCAAGTAGCATCATTATTCACGCTCTCTTCTCTTCCAGTGTACTGAGATTAGCGTGCGGAAATTAATATTCCGTACCTTCAACCATGTCCATGGAGTCCGGTAGCACACAGTGGCCAGCATGGCTCACGGCCCACACTGGGTGGTGGTAGCCAAACATACGGTGGAGAGTTTGCATGAAGGTCCTGTAGAAGCCCACTACGCCTGGGTTACCTGCATGGAAGACAGCAGAAGATCAGCACATGATGACATCATGTCAAGGTCATATTAGAGAGTAAAATGTTTAAAAACTGTTGAAATTCAACATTAAGTGCAGCTGAATGGAGACAATCACATCAATGGCACTATACATTTGTACTACTTAGTCCCAATGTTTCTGCACATTAGTTAGTTTGTGGTCAGTATGAACCGTGCAAGCACAGCATTGTCAACATTGTACTTCCGGAATACGCTCACCTGGAATGATGAGAAACAGCACCTTGTGTCCCGAGTGTAACCGACAGGAGCCAAACTTCAGAACCTCAGTGATGGCTCCACAACAGTAGCTGAAGTCCGTCTGCGGTTCGTCCCTCCCGTCTGTCACCGTGTCGTCCATCGCACTAGCTGTGAGGAGAGACGTGGGGAGAAGAACAGGAACACCGAGTTCAAGCTCCTGGTTCACACGCACACAGAATAACGTGAGCTGATATACCGTTAGTTTATCAGCAGGGTCCAAAGGTGACGCGTTCCTTCCACGTAAAAGGTTAAAAAGCGAGTCGTGCATGTGATGCGTTTGAGTTGTCAGATACAATCGGTATTTACAGTACAAGATATGCAACTCGCTCTAACAATATGAAGTATTAAAGTGACATGATTTAGCCAGTGGGTTGGTGCGACAGTGACAGTAGCTGAAATGAGTTCATATCAATGCTACATGCTAACGCTACTGACTGACGTTCACTTAAGCTAGCATCCTAGGGAACTGGTTTTCCGACGCTAGCAGACAAGTGTAATGTTTACCTAATAAGAATAAGATGACGTCCTCCCATTCATCTGCGTCTCTCTCTGTTTTTGCTCAATGTGAGGACTTCCTGCTGGATGCTGATTGGTCAGGCGGACCTTCTTCTCTTTATTAAAGCGTGCTTATTATCTAACTCACAGCCACGCTACTGCCCCCTGTACTGCCGGAGGGTAGATAGACAGAAGGTGCACGAAGGAAAGGTCATGTAAGAATGATGTGGTGTTTGTTATTATTGTACCAGAGAAAATACGTTTAAAAAACCACAATGGTCACCAAGGAAAAGATGTTTAAAAACCCACAATGGTCACCAAGGAAAATATGTTTAAAAAAACACAATGGTCACCAAGGAAAATATGTTTAAAAAAACACAATGGTCACCAAGGAAAAGATGTTTAAAAAAACACAATGGTCACCACCGAAAAGATGTTTAAAAACCACTATGGTCACCAGTGAAAAGATGTTCACAATTGGTTAAAAAGCAGTGGTGGGCTGTCAGGGCGTGCAAGGCCTTCTCTGCTGGCCTAAACAGAATCACAAAGTTATAGCTATTTTATAATTATAAAAGTTATTTGAAGACGTTGATTCACATGTAGACGTTCACATGTAGACCAGAAACAATAGTCTATTTGAGGATTTTCAGTCAGCATTTAGAAAGCATCATAGCACAGAGACAGCTCTGGTGAAAATTACGAATTACCTTCTATATGTGCATCAGACAAAGGACTTGTCTCTGTTCTTGTCTTGTTAGACGTTAGTGCTGCGTTTGACACCATTGACCATTACATCCTGTTACAGAGACTAGAACATTATATTGGCATTAAAGGAACCGCACTAAGCTGGTTTAAGTCCTATTCATCAGATCGATCTCAGTTTGTATATGTTAACGATGAAACCTCAGTGAATACCAACGTTAGTCATGGAGTTCCACAAGGTTCTGTCCTTGGACCAATTCTGCTTACGTTATATATGCTTCCTCTAGGCAATATTATCAGAAAACACTCCATAAGCACTTCACTAAATTTCAAGCAGCCTTAAGGACATAAAAACCTGGATGACCTGCAACTTCCTGATGTTAAACTCAGACTAAACTAAAGTTCTTCTACATGGCCCAGAACACCTCCAAAATCAATTATCTAAGGATTTAGTTTCTCTAGATGGCATTGCCCTGGCATCCAGCATCACCGTAAATAGTTACCTTTGATCAGGATATGTCCTTTCACTCCCACATATAACTAATTTCAAGGACTACCTTTTTTCACCTACGTAACATTTAAAAAATCAGGCACATCCTGTCTCAAAGCGAAGCAGAACAATTAGTTCATGCATCCGTTACCTCTAGACTAGATTACTGCAATTCCTTATTATCAGGCTGCTCTAATACGTCTCTTAAAGCTCTCCAGCTGATTCAGAATGCTGCAGCTCGTGTACTAACAAAAACTAAGAAAAGAGCCAGAGCCTTCAGTTATCAAGCTCCTCTTCTGTGGAACCAGCTTCCAGTTTCAGTCCGGGGGACAGACATGCTCACCACATTTAAGAGTAGGCTTAAGACTTTTCTCTTTGTTAATGCTTATAATTAAGGCTGGCTCAGGTTTATAGGTAGGGCTGGCTCAGGTTTGCCTTGGACCAGCCCCATGATATGCTGCTATAGGCATAGACTGCTGGAGGACTTCCTAGGATACACTGAGTTCCTCTCTCCTCTTCTCTCTCTCCTTCTATATGAATTCATGACTCATTGATGCTCATTACTAACTTTGCTTCTTCCCCAGAGTCTTTGTGCTTTCTTGCCTCATATGTTTCCATGGCCCTGCTGACACCCACTATCATTATTATTAGTCACATTACTATTGCTATTATCAAAACCATTATGGCTTTTATTAATATTCTACTCTATCCACTCCTGCTGTTATTATTAGTAGTCATAACGTTTATATCATTATTATGCTCACTACTCTCATTATATGAATCATTTCTGTCATATGCATTGAATGTGTTGTAACTCTGTTGTTGTTCATTCTGTACTCATGACATCTATCACACTTCTTTCCATCCTGAGATAGAGGGATCCCTCCTCTGTTGCTCTCCATAAGGTTTCTTTCTTTTATTCTTCTTTTCCCCTGTTCAAGGTTTTTTGGGGGGAGTTTTTCCTGAACCAATACCAATGTGAGGGTCCTGGGACAGAGGACGGTGTATGCTGTACGGATTGTAAAGCCCTCTGAGGCAAATTTGGGATTTTGGGCTACACTAAATATATTGAAATTGAAATGTCAGTGGTCAAGTGATAAAGCATATAACATAATGAATATAATGAATTAGTCTTTGTGGAGAAAAGGACAGAGCAGCAGTTGAATGGTTAATGGAAGAGGGAAAAAACACTATAATAACATACAGACAGTTTTCTTTTGTTGTTGTTTGGTGAGTTCTTTTGGCCTTATTTAAATGAAACCATATAAAAGTTTAGAGGGGAAAAGTCCCTTCTGGTTGCACAGATACCAAGCATTAATAACTATATAGAAATAGACAATCATCTCATTTACATATGTAGGTCATATAGAGGCATTCAAATTTATTTGAGTTCCTTACAGTAACTTGAAGCAAAATCTCCCTCTGCTGCAAATAATTGGGATGTCATAGACGTCCAAAAATTCCTACTCTGTTGATTTAATAAGAACATGTAGGGACAGTATGACAAACACCAACATCTGTATTCAAAATTGTTTAATTAAATCCTCAAATTTAGAAAAAGAAGAACTTGTATATTTTTCATGTCAGTTAAAACACCGTAAAACACATTTTATTGGCATCAAACAATGTCCATTTTTCACAAATACATAAATTCAGTCAATCATAATGACATCACTATCAAGAGAGCCATGACTCACTGACTGGATTGCGTAGGCCATTCGCTGAAAGACTTCCAAAGAAAGGGTAAAGGAATGTCCATCTCTCTAATGTATGGTGCTGTGCTTCTAATTAGATCTATGCTTTTAGTAGGTCCTCCAAAGAAATGTGACTGCAAAATACTGATAAACTCCTTGGTATCGTTATTTACCCGCTCCATACTTAGACCATTATAAGCCTCTTGAATAATCCGTTTGGCATGGTCTTTATACTCAGCCATATATCTCTTTGCCCCCTCAGTATGTTGGTTTGAAGACTGCAGAACTTCTGCATAGATGGCATCAACTTGAGAAGCAATTTCCATGTTTTCATCTTGTAAGTAGATGATCAAACTGTCTATTTTTTTAGCAATCATGTTGAGGAGGTCATTAACTGTGTTCTCAAGCAAATTGAACCCCCTGAGCACAGAATGTCTTAGCTGATCATATACAGATCCCGCAGAAGTCACCATTTTATTCACGATTTTACTTCCTTTTCCAACAGTATCAGTTCCAGGTATGGTGAACCTTATTTCACTGATGTATCTATAAATATTCACAATGATGCTGGAAAACCATTGGATTGCCCTGTCGGTGGCTCTTGATACAGACCGACGAGCTCGCTGGAACACCTCCAGGCTCGAGAGCTTCTCTTCAGATCCAGGCAATGTCAACTCTGTGTCACTCAAGAACTGTGTGACTGCATCTAGCAAGTCATCAATCTTGTCTTCACTGCGTTTCAAGACTTGTCTAATCTCTTTAGCCAACCTGTCTACAATATCCTGCAAACGCATGGACATCAAGCCGTCAGAAGCCTTCCTGTACATGTCTTTTCCTTGATCACTGAGGTGTTTGATTGAATTCTGCAGTGTGTTAAAAGACATAAGTACCTCATGATAGGCTCTCTCTATGACATTAGAAACTGTGTTTTTTAGCTTCATGCCACCACGGTTGAGATCAAAGCCAAAGTGAGCGGTGTGGTACTTGTTAATGAACTTGAGCACAGCATCGGTCATAAAAGGAATCTTGTCCTTGGTACCCTCCATCACATCATAGAGGAAATCCAAATTCCATGACGTGTGTAAATTCAACTTCTGGGAGTTTCTCAGCATGGCTACGGCAGTGATAATATCAGTATCCTTTTCAAGATTAGACTGAAGTTGAGGGAAGAAATTGAGAATAGTAATTGTTAAAACAGTGTCAATTGCCCTCCATATAACATTAATCCATATATAGATCTTACCAGGTAGCGACTAAACAGTTTCCCATACAACTGTGATGGAGACTTCCGCTGAAACTGCAATCCAAGGAAACCAGCTGATGGAGAAGACATAGATGCAGTGATGCCATCTTTACGGGAAGCAAAGCGGAAGTTTGCATCCGCAAATGTTCGGCTACTGATGTCAACATTGACAGTATTACGAGACACCCTTTAATACAGAGAAACAGTTGTTAGGTATTTTCTAGTGCATCTTTGGTCAACCCGTGAAAGAGCCATCCAAAAATCATCTCGAAAAAACACCAATTAGACCTCCTACCCAAGATAAGGATTCTTGATGTCTTCGTCAGAGTAGCTCTGACAGCTCTCCTAACCATGGCTAATCATTTCAAACCTAAGATAAAATGTCTCTGCGGCCTCATTTTTTATTTCAATTGTCTAATTTCCGGACTAAATGCAGATGCAGCTGAACATTGTGACCACATTGAACACTGTAAATTAACTTATATTTTCAATCCACATGCAACATCTACTTGGACGATATTGATGCCTTGGTTGGCCCACAACGTTTGGGTATGCTTACTAGAAAATATGACGAAGCAGCGCTCAGAGTAAGTATCAAATTTTCAACTGTTCTTTTTTTTCTGGGCTTCCATTGAGATTAAATTAAGCAAATAAATATAGATTTCTAATCAAATTAGAAATTGAGGAATCAAAAAGTATATTCCATACACTTACCTTGGGTTTTGTGCCAAAATGCCATGTTGCCAGTCCACATTTACATCACTGTGAATCAAGCTGCCCTGCCCATTTAGATTGATTGCTCCCTTATCAAATGTAAGGGTTGCACTTTCTGAAGGGACATAAGTATATATATATATATATTACAATGTCATAGATCTAGTAATTCAATCAAGTAGAGTAGAATGTGTGTCTGTCTTACCATGGAGGTCATATTCCAAGAAGATCATGGTAGAAGTACAGATGGATTTCAGCAAAGTTACAAGGCTAGAGTCCTTTTTCTCCAGGTTGGCAGTTGTTGAAACATTATAAATAGGAAAGGAAACCTTCAGAGTGGCACTGATGGCTCCAAAAGCTGGAATAAACACACTTGAAGGCAGATGTAAGGCAATGTCAGGGATTTCAATTTTTTGCTCTGGGATGACGATGATTGGAAGTTCAAAGTTTAAAATCTGGGTTATGATTTCATTTGGGCTGATGCTGTGCTCTCCAATGTTCAAGGATTTTGGTAATGTGAAAGATGAGACAGTGATTTCATATTGTGGTATTTTAACTGAAAGGAATGACATTTTTCCCTGTAGATACTCTGTTTCAATGTCGTAACTGGGCACTGACATTATTGGCAAGCCTGGCAGCATGATTTCAAAGGCTGTTGTGGAGATCACCTTGGGGATGTTAAGGTTCTTGAGATCAATTGTTAAGGGCTCAACATGCAAGTTGGTAAATGGCACATCAAAGGCTGGAACCAAGATTGCAAAGGGAAGAGTAAGATGATCAGGGACATCCAGGTTTTCAAATCGCATGTCTATGTTCCTTATTGAGTGTGGAATTTCTTTTACCCAAGAAGGCAGTGCAATGCTAATCTCAGGGATGCTTAAAGTGATGCCGTCTTCAAATAGTTTAAATGGTATTGCATACTCCTGGCCATCCATGCTCTTTGTGTACACAATGCTGGAAGAGATGTTAAGGAATTGTAACTCATCCATATTTGTGACTTGATCAAACTTGAGAACATCCCAGATGGTCTTATGATATACAGGAAGCCTAACAGTTTTCAAGAAGGCTAGGTGGCCTTCCACTGATCCTGTCAAGTCCATGCGTACTTCAGATTCATCATTAGACACAAGAAAATCACAAGCATGGACGAGAGATGCCAGTTGTTCCTTACCACTCCAAGTGAAAGACTGCTTCTCTGAGCTGATGGCAAGGTTGATACTCTGAATAAGTCCAGCATGACCCAAACTATTTGGCTGACTTGCCTCAATGTTCAGTGTAGTCTTGAAGGTTGTTAAAGGAACAAAATCTAGTTCTCCTGTAACACTGTGCTTTCCATTTGTGTTGAAAGATGCAGATTCAACTTTATTATTGCTGGTGTAATCAGCTGTTGCAAAGATTCTCCTCAAAGAGGCCTCAAGAGCCATGTTGTTAGTCACGTCAAAATGGAAGATGTTATTGTTTAAGCTTCGTTTGTGTTTCTCCTGTTTGTCAATGTTTGAATTCAAAACAGTCCTGGAAGTTGAACGGAGGCCATTGGAATTAAGGTAGAAACTGGCCTCATTTTCTAGATCTCCATTAAAGTTAAAACTGTCTATTATCGTTATGTCGGACTTCCCTCGGGTAGAGGTGTCCAGTGACACATAGGAAGAAAGTGCTTCAAGTGCCCAGGTCATATCAAGGTTTCCTTTGCCTACAGTCTCAATCAGAGGAATGTTAAACATGTATTTTAATTTATTCTTGGAAGCAACATTTGGCTTGGTCTTGGTATTTCCTGTGAGTTCTTGATTCAATTCAAGATTGAGGAAGGGTAGATTAATTTTTGCAGTGTTGGCTACAGATGCATCCATGCTCCTTTTGATGAGATTAATAGCACATTCATGGCTTGCTTCCACATTGTTATGCTCCAGGGACACAGTGGTGGCCAGTTTTAGTCCTCTCTTTCTTGACAAACTGGTGGTGCCATCAATCTTTCCATTCAAAATTTCAAACACGGATGTTGAGGAAGAGTCAAACCGAGCAACAATGTCAGACTGGTTGAAAAGACCAGCATTAGCACTTAAGGTAATCACAGTGGATTTGAAGGAGAAGTCACAAGTTATGTTTCCAAGAGCTGGGATCAAAATGTTGTTCTGAATGGCTGGTAGTGTGAAAGTGGGCAGCTTTATTTCACTTAATGTTTCTGGAACATGGATGACAGGTAATTCCAAAGATGGTAGCACGACGGTATAGGATGGCACAGAGAAACCCAGTGCTGGAACTTTGAAGCTTGGTGTACTGACCTCCTTGGGAACAAAGTAGCTAAAGGCCGGCATCTCAGCGCTGAAAGCAGAAACCTCAATATTCAATAATGGTATTTTGTATCGAGGGATAGTGAAGATTCTAGGAGGCAGACTAGAGGTGTCAATTTTGTGTTTGATATAATGGGCCTTTGCTTGGTTGTACGAATCTTTTAGAAGTGCACCTACTTTGTCTCTACATTGTTCAAATTGAGCCTGAATGATGTTGGCGTTGCCAATAATTGTATTATAAATTGGTTCAAGGTGTAATTCAAAGCTGTGTGTATCAGGATTCTTGTCGTAATGAAGCTTCAGGTTTGTTTCGAATGATTGTTGAGGATTCGTTAGCAAGGTTTTGAATCCAGCATTTTCCCACAGAGACAGGTCTCTGACCTCAGGGATTTCAAATTCAAGATAAGGTACAGTTATTGCTGGGATAGATAAAGGAACAGTCAAAAATTCCAGATTTGCCTCTCCATTAGCTGATGATTGAAAGAAGATGTTCATTTCATTGTTTTCTGCTGTGAAGTTGTGATTGTACTTGTACTGGTTGAATCTTGCCAAAGTAAAGCAAGAAGCACGCTGCTTCTCCGAGTTTAGTATGACACCATAATCATGCTGCAGATCGACCTTACCAGTAAGTTTCAATGGGAAAAACATCTTCGAGTTTACTCTATTCTTAACATCAAGCACAATTTCAAATGGATGGGCATTGAATTCCAGCGAGTTGGCCATGAATCCAGTCAGACCTCCAGTGAATTCAGCATCATGAGAGGCTGTCACTGCAACTTTCAAGTCCCCAATATGAGCCTCTCCATTTAAAACCATAACACTCTTCTTGACAGATGGAACTTCATTTTCACATCTAGCTTCAACAGTAATATGGCTTAAGATCACAGATTCAGCAGTCAGTGTTTGCTTCGATTTCATGGCCTTACAGTCTGTTTCTCCTGCTAAAGTTAACTTGGCAGTTCCAAAATGTATGCTGAATTCTACATTACTTGTGTGTGTACCTTCATCAGAGTAGTCTTGAATGGACCACTTTCCATTACCAGTAGTTTCACCGGTCACAGTTACTCTGCCTGATTCCATGGAGGCTGCTATATTCTGTTTCATTGATGCCTGACTTAAAGTTTCAATTGATGGGATGTCCAAGTTGTGGTTGTAGGTTGTGTCTATGGCTGCAGAGATTCCTTTCTTCAATGTAAGTGCCATATTGTTGACCAAATCTGCCATGTACATTTGGGTTGTGGCCTTGCTAGTGGTCTTAGCAGAGGCCTCAGCAGAAGAGCCAGTGAGTGTCAAGGATCCCTCATGATCAATGGAGAAGGCCACATGTGTAGCTTTCACGGTTTCTGTGAATAGCAACTTCTTCATTCTGGGAGCTTCCAACTGAGCAGTGGCTTCAAAGGTGTATTCAAGGGGTTCGATGGGTGATTTGGCATGAGAAGTAATAGTGGCTGTAAACTGTGGGTTTTTTGATGTGGACGTCGAGTTCTCAATCTTCCCTATAGATTCCAGATTGTACTGTGGGGAGCTCACTCTAAATCCACCATGAAGTTTGCCAAAAACTGGCATGCAAATGTCACTGGAAACCTCAGGAAATTTGATCTCTGGAATTGGAAGCATTGTAATTTCAAAATCCTCCAGATTTAATTTCGGGATTTTGATGGCTGGAAATTTTATTTCTGAAAGAGTTATTTCTGGGACGGTGAGATCTGGTAGTTCAGAAAGGTAAAGAACTTTTAGGTCACCAAAAATGTCCTCAGGGTCAGGCATTTGGATCTCAAATCTTCTGATGTCATCTATAAGTGCAACTATATGAGCTTTGATCTCCTCAAAGTCTACGGTAAAGGCAGGAATTATGTAGGAGTTGAGGATGGTGAACTCAGGGACTAAAATTTGAGCTGGGATGCTAATCTCCTGCAGTTTGTTCAGGTTGATCGTAAATGCTGAAATGATAAGGTCAGTGAGAGGTACAGTAAACGTTGGAACTTCAATCTCAGCTCTTTTCAGTGCATTCAGAACTTCATCAGCAGTTTGCTTCATCTGGGTGGTGATCTCGTTGTCATTGGTTAATTTGGCGATCTTCTCTATCAGTTGGTTAAACTGTGCAGAAATGTAGGTAACCACATTGCTGTAGGATTCACTTGCTCTTTGGAGGTAAATGTACATTTCATTTCTGATATCCATGTCAAGGATCCGTTGTCGCATGTCCTCAAGGATATCCTGCACTTTCAACTTGATGTCATTGTAAAATGTAGTGTCAATCACATCTTTTAGTTTCTTCAGAGCGTCAGCCACCTTTGTGTTTTTGAGTTTGTCCAAATATGTGAAGATAGAACTTTGGATCTCTCTGAAAAATTCCCTTACTGCCTCAATTTTTTCTACAATCTCATATGTTTTAATCTGCTCGTTGATATAGTTTGTCAATACAGAAATTCTGTTGTTGGTCTCATGAACAAATGCACTGTAGTCAAATTCTTTCAATGAGTTAACCATTGAAGAAATGTGCTCATTAAGGTCAGCAATGCTTTTCCTAAATTCAATGGCCCTGAGCTGGCTTGTTACACTGTGCAGAAGTTGCATAATTCTATCATGAACAAATTCAAAGTTGATAGATTTCAGAGCATCGGCCATTGACTGCACTGTCTCTTTAATTTTGAATTCCTTGATGAGAATTAATAATTGATCCATTAATTCTTTAACTGTATCATCAAGATTGTATTTTAAAAGTGTATCCCTAATGTAAGAATACACCGTATTGATTTTATTGGGGATTTCATATTCGTCAATCCAGTTGACAATAACATCATTCATAGATTCCAACACATTTGCTATCTCTGAAGAGGGGATTTTATATGATAGCCGCTCAACATAAATGTCTAAATCAATTGAGAGAAGGTAATCCTTTACATCTTGGAAAAACACGTTGATGTCAAAGTTCTCAATGACTTGTTTCATTTCAGACAGTTTGTCTTTTATTTTCTCCAAGATTCCATATTTAGAATCAAGTTCACGCAGCCATGCAGCACTGCTTTCTGTGAGCTTCTGTAAATCTATCTGTCTGATGATGTCCTCGATGGTATCCAGTGCTTTGATGAGTGACTGCTTGATTTCATACTTCTTATCAAAGGCCGAAAGCTGATTTCCAATTTGTGAAAGCACATTTGTTATCTTTTTGGCAAAGTGGCCGGCCTTGAAATAGTCTTTGATTGCGAGGATGGTGTCACTAATTTTGGTAACAATGTCCATTATCGTATTTTCCATGTTCTCTCTCAAGTTGTTCATCGCAACCTCCAAGTCATCCATTGTTACAGCAAACTCACTGAACAAATAATCAAGTTTTGCTTTTACTTGATTCACTTTGTTCTCCAAGTCCATTTCGTGGATGAAGTCACTCGCTTGCATAGGTAGACGATCTAACTTGGCTCTAAAGTCAGTGATTGTCTGATCGATATCTAAATTGTTGATGAACTGTTGAATCGATTCTAAGGCTTGTACAAGTTTGTTCTTGAGCTGCTCAAAAGCAACAGGAAAGCTCTCAATGAATGGGATGCCAATAATATGACAGTCACTGTTCTTGTCATACTTAAGGAAACCAGCTATACTAAATTCTTGTATTTCTGATGTCTCGTCTTTGCTCAATTTGCTGAAAATGTCTGTTAACATTACTCCCGAAAACTCAAATCCAACCATCTCAGGATTATGGAAAGCAATAATATCCTGGTTATAGGCATTGTTGTTTAGGTTAGATTTTACTTTCCAGGTCAGAGATTGGTTCATTGGTGTCAAGAGGCCATCAAATTTGTTGTCTAAATTAGTGGAAGACTTCCCAATTGGAAACATATGTGTAGTTGATACCCGGCTGTCATGTGAGTATGCAAGAGCTAGGGGCTCGGCTTTAACCAACAACTTGCTAAACAGCTGTCCGGTGTGCTTCCCATATAGATTAATTTGTCCATCACTGTTGACAAGAGCATTAACAGTGAGGCTGAAAGGCAGTGCCATGGTGCGAATGGTGCTGTCAAAATGTAGAGGCTCAGAATTTATTAGTGCCTCACAGTTTGACTTAAAGGAAAGTCCAGCAAACTCCAGTTCACAGTTGTGACTTAGCTGGGCGTCCATTACATTTCCAGATGTGCTATATTTCATTGTACCAGCCATATCGTCATAATTGAGTTCAAAGGCATGTTTAATGTTGTGTTCTCCATAAGCTCCATTCGTACTTCCACTCAGATCCATCTTAATTGGCTCAAGCTTCATGTGGCCTTCATTGTTCAAACTAACATCATAAAACTTGAGGTCATTTGTCATGTCAAGTGATGTAACAAATGGCTTCATATCAACCTTGGTGTCTTGCTTGTAGTAAATATCTTCACAGATGAAATTGTCAGTCTTTGAGTGGAGGGCTAGGGTCCACATAGTGAGGGTCAGGGCATGGCTATTTTCTGTTTTCATCTGCTTCAATGTTCCCATGGTATTGCTAGTAAAGGTCAGAGCCCTACGGTTTAGTACAATATCCATATTGTTTCTCGTGATTGCATCATATGCATGGCCTTTGAGGACACCATTCAAAGAGGCTTCTGCAGCTGTGATTTTACCCTCAACGTTCAGCTCTCCTCTGCTTTCCTCAGCCATCGCTTTCGTCTTGGAGGACAGGGATGCTCCATTGTTGTCTATGGCACCACTGAAGATATTCTCCACCATGACAGGGCTGCACTGAATGCTGTTAGTTCCACTTGTGGTCAGACCATTTCTGCCCACCATAACAAAAGCTTTGTGCAATCCACGACCTGTGTGAAAGGTGATGGAACCTTCAGAGTTTAACTCAAGCCCATTTGAATCCAGGGATCCTGATATCAGTGAGTATGCCCTATTTGTGTCATCATCTGCCTGTGACTCAATTCTGAGGATGGCCATATGGCCGGACGCACCAAGCTCAACTTTGTTATTGAGTGATTGACCCATGGCTGTGGCAACGGTGTTGCACTTTAGGGTCAGTTGAGCATCTTTATACTTGAGCTCTACTACATGCTTGACGACGTCCTTCAGGGCATTGGTTTTGGACACCATATTTAACTCAGAGTTTGCGTAGACTCCATGGATCATGTTGTGAACATCAAAGAATGGCGAGTTTAAGTGCAGGGTGGACTCTCCTCTTCCTTCTCCATCTATTGGACGCAGGTTGTAGCTGTGGGCATAGGAGGTATTGGTATAGAATGAACCTAATTGAAGTGATCCATCGACGGTGCCATCTCCTGAGACTTGATCTGAATCCAGAGTCGACGTTGACTGAGCAGAGTAGTAGAGGGAGGCTTGCAGGCCCACTGGACTAGAGGCTTTGATCTTATAGTTGGCTCTTGCATTCAATTTGTTGGTTACACTTAATGTTTCTAACACACTAAAGCTTGTGTCAATGAGGCTATGGCTGAAGGAACTATTCAGATGATACTTGACATTATCAGCTCTTCCTGACATCATACCGGTTCCTTGAAACAGATAGAAAATATAGTATTATTAGTACCTGTAACAGCACAGGCAAAGATGTAGAATAAGTTCCCATGAATAAATTGCTCTGTGCTGGAATGTTAGTTGCTGCACCTTATTAAAAGTTCTCCAGATCTCATCTTTACAGATAGAAGAAGCTCAGTTTCACAAAAACATTGTTTTTCTACCAACTATCAGTAACTACACATGCCGAACATTTTTACAAATCATATCCTTCATGCCACATTCTCTTAGTGAACACAACAAAAGCCCACACCATCATTCAGTAACTATTAAGAATTGGCATTTGAAGAAGGTGTTTACCTTCAAGCTTGTATGACAGTAGTTTGAACGGTGATTGGGCCATAGCCTTGTACTGTACAATGTAGCTCGGGACATCAACAGTGTTGTTGCCCCCAGAGATGGAGCCTTCCCAGCCGTAGAAGTTGCTGTTGATCTTGGTGGATGCTTCAGCCAGACCGAGAAGGGGAACAGTAAAATCCAAAGAAGGTGGTATAGTGAATGATGGTAGTGGATAGTTGTTGGCAGGGATATATAGGCCTATCTCTGGTATATCTATAAGGGGAGTAGAGAGAGTGGTTGGAATGTTCAGTTCTTGGGACTTTTTGCCTCCATGTGGAAGAGGAAGCGAGATAGCCGTCTTATCCTTGTTGAACTCGTATCTGAACAAGCTGTCACTGTTGAGGTAAAAGAAAATACATAATCAATATTGTTCCAATTTTGGACAAACTACATCGATAGGGAACCATAAGACAGACCAACTAGTACAGCTGAACTGTTGAGTTAGGGTTTATGTTTAAGTAATACCTGAAAGCAAGTAATACTCTTACACTCTAAAGTAAACACTTACGACTGCAGAAACAGCTTCTCAGGCAGTCCTGCCAGGGTGACATCTGAGATGCTCCTCTTGCTTTTCAGGTTTGCAAGATAGGGGATGCGTGCTGTCAATTTATCTAACCATATATCACCTGCCTTCAGGGTGACATGAAGATAAATTATGTTTCATTTACAATAAAAACTGTACAGTGTGAAAGCACTCAAGAAACATGTCATAAAAAGATGATATTGTTTCTGCAATACTTTAAAATTTGATGCACAACATGAAGTTTGATAACATGGTCGCACTATCCACACCAACAACTAGTCAGTATGTAATTCACCCATGGGCTAGCTTTTCACCAAAATTCTTGAGTTTTTGATGATAAATAACTAACAAAACGACCAATTGGGATTGAAGAAGTCTATAAATATAGTGTCAAATGTCAAAGCGCTACCTGAATTCCTTTCATGACTATGTGACGCAGTTTCATATCAGTCTTTGTCACTTTCTGGTCCAGGATATGATCAATGAGCTGTTGCAGCCGCCTTTGATGCTCTTCGATATTTAGTTTCTGAATCTCTGAATTCAGGTCTGATTTCAGTTCCACTTCAAACTTGTCAACATCTACAAAGAGAAAATACAAATACACCCACAAATATACAAATTAATGAAGAATATACATCTGTCTTCTGTGCTAAAGCTGTGAGTGATGGTAGACAGTTACCGTATTTGAAAGAAGCTTTCTGTTGATAGGATGTCTCAGGGAGGTTGATGACTGTCTCTAAGTCCATGACCACATTCTCATCCCTCTTTAGGGTTGCAGTGACAGAGGCATCAGTTTTCAGAAAGGGAATGACCATCTGGAGTTGCAGCATGGCATCCTTCATCATGTCAAGTCTACATTTAAAACAAAGGGCATATAGGTAGGTAAGACTGTAACTCGATTTCTTAATTACAGACAGTACAGCTGAAATTTCCACGTTATACATCATTAGGAAGGATTGAAGGATTACTTAAAGAACAATGTACCTTGTGTGTCCAACAAGAGTCAGCTGTGGGATGTTCCTGTTGGTGACATCAACAGTGATCCCTCTCATCTTCTTTCCTTTGGCTTCACTGTCAGTTACAGCCAGCTTGATGCCAGCTTTCACATCGTAGTCGGGAATGACAACCTCAGTGGTGAGAGTGTTCTTGTTGTGGTTGTATTTCAGAGATGCAGTGACCTCTGATGAATCGTGCCCTAGTAGCGGCAGAAATTAAACTCCATCAATTTCTATTTAATGGTGGGTTCACAATATATTACAACATTGCCCATATTAATGCTATAAGTGATGGTTACATATAAAAGAATGAATTGACAAATAAGGGCCTAATCTTATGACACACATTCATTCATTCTGGACCATAGTTCCAGTAGATGCCCTTACTAACCTGGGGAAGTTACACAAAACCCAGGATTAAGTTCAATGACAAACATTTGGCATAAATGTAAATAAAATATGCTATGGTATGATTACGTTTAGGGGGGACTGTGGTAATGGTAGTTCAACTTTGGTTAAGATATGATTATGGTATAGATAACTAAAACCCTTAACGTTATTTGCAGGTCAGTTGCATGAAAGTAAGACATGCTGCTTTCTTCATTGGCACTTAACGTTGGCACTGGATGTAAATTGTGATGTGTGGAATACACGCACACACACACACGCACACACACACACACACACACACATACACACACACACATTGTTTTTAACAGTACCTTCTGCCCTCAGGGTTAGCTTCAGTGAGTCCACTTTATGACGACCCTTTTTACCCTCTCTGAGTACTTCATTAGTGATGGTGGCAGTGTACTCTGAAACTTCCCCTGTCGGCTGGATTTCAACTGCAAACCTGAGAAAACACAGCTTTCATGAAACTCTGTGGTTAAGTCTGTTAACTATCTGGTTAGTTAAAATCATAGAGTACTGCATTCAATTATCAGCCAATTACAGTAACTATATACATATTAGCTCCTCAAATAGAAACTACTAAAATAAATCAAAAAAACTCAAATCGAAAGAACAATGGGTTTCAAGTTAGATTTGCTAAAGTGGCTTCCTCTTACCTGCTGTCTCCACTCAGGGGGTTATATGGGGCCTGGTCTATTGAAGTAGCATTGGAGAAACTCACTAATGAGCACAATCTCAGACCACTGAAAAGGGGCTGGCAGTCAGTTGATTCAGACTGCTCCTCCAACAGGGGTGGTACTATTTGTGTTTGACTGGAGGACACTGACTGCAACTTGTTGCTGTATTTCAAAAAGAGAGAGAAGTGGTGAGAGAGAACAAGATGACACTGGTAACCACTGAAAGTGTTTTGTTTCATTTGGCACATGTGCCACTGACCTAATGCTGAACAACTGAGTGTTTGACTTGGGAGCAGCTATGGACAGTCTCATCTGGTTTCTGCTCATGGTGACCTTAGCATTGAGGGAACTCTCGTGGTACATATTAGTGTGCATCTCAAGTCCAGCCTCCCCATAGTCTGGAATGTGCACACCCATTTGGGTGATGAATTCTAGCCCAACTGAAGGCATGAAAGACAAGTCACTCTGCAAAGTGAAGGATACAACAGAGTATTCTCAGGGGTCACGTGCAAAATTATAATTTTATTTAACATATAAACTACAAAGAAGATAAGCTAAGTTACCATTCTGCTAGCAGATGAGTGAGTCATGCCTCCTTTAGCACCAGGTGCAAACACACCAGCCAAAGAGAACCTCAGAGGAAAGCCAGCAGCAGTGGGTAAAGAAAAGGCATCCTCCATGAAGATGTAGTGGGCGAAGACTTCATTTTCAGTGCTAGATGTCAATGCAGAAATGGCCTGTTGGAAAGTAAACAAACATGCTACATATGAACTGTAGCTTCTGAGTAGGTTACCCAAAGGGAAAGCAGAGGGTTTATCGAGGAGTTATGGATAATTTGGATAAAAAAAAAATCTTAAACAGAGGTACAAGGCTTTTTGAGAGACCTGCCACCCTGAGGAAGATTGGTGTGTGGTCGATACATTCCCTATTTTGTGGACATACTAATGCGTAGGTTTTTCACTTTTGTTCTTTTTTTGCAACATTCATGTTAGGAAACAACGTATCTGACCTTGGCAGGTAGCACCTTGATGAAAGTATGGTAGTACATGAACAGAGTTTCAACCATCTTTCTCATGTCACTGGTTTTCATGTATCCTATCTCAGCTCCCAGAAGCCGAAGATAGGCAGTGGCCTCAGGGGCTGGAGAGAAACGCACGTCATTTATGAGCTTCTGGACACTGTTTGTGATGTCTTTCAGGAGCTCCTGTGGGACCTGGACAGATATTACAAGTGTATGTAAGTTTCTGGCCGTGCATGCTCAAAACAAGTAAAAGGTAGTTGGAAAGGCAAGGTTTTATTCATGTTGTAGTGCAGACAAGCACAATATGTATGATGTGTACAAAAATCATTTCACCTGTCTCTTCATTCTGTCTCTTTCTGGAGCAATTCTATCCAGAACCTTCCTGAGCATCTTGGCTTTGTCATCTGCCCAGTACATGACTTTAGAGACGGAGTCAGGGAAGAAACCCTGTTCTCCGAAGAGAGCATCAATTGTTGGTTCAAATCCTGTTCCCTCAACGCCAACCTTAAATGCGGGAGATTTTAAATGTTTAAAAAATCTCAGCAAAGCTAGATTGTGTATTTTCACCACATATAACAAATATGCCATTAAAAACGTACCTCAAAGATGTCATAGTTGTAGTTAAAAACTTTGAGAGTGGTCTCCAGCATCACCTCTTTAGGCATCGTGTCAGTGACATCGAAGATGATGTTACTCTGCACGGAGCCCAAGGGAGAGTCTATTTTGTAGTTGCTTGACATGCCATCAAATACCTTGTTTGTGGGTGATAGCTGGTCTCTCAAGGCCAACTCAATGTAATCCTTATGTCTTTAGGAGAAAAGAAGAAGGTTGTAGTAAGATGACAAGACAAACATATTTCTATTTTGTCTCTCAGATCAAGAAGCTGTAGGCAAAAGGTTTCTGTCCCCTTGTTTTCCATGCTCCATAATGTTTGAAACACCATCGTCTTATCCCACTGTACATGCTTACGTTGACATCAATTTAAATCCCTAAAATTAAAGAAAAATATATTTCACCCACTTCACTCTTTTTGCCTGTCCACCATCCACAATAAAGATGCACACCATCATTCACACACACACACACACATATCTGCCATCACACATATACCATGAGCCCTACACTCACAAACATGATCACGTGGGGGCAGAAGAAACACTCTACGCTATCATTTTATTAACTTATAGGATTGCTATTGCTAACAGGTTAGCAAGAAATGGCCCATGTCTAGCAGAAACATAGCAACATTAGCATTCACTTGTTTTCGTGGCCACCTAATAAATGTAATATTCTATCACAACAGTAGACTTTTGCCTGTGATAAGAAGCTACAAATTATACTGCACAGTTATTTAACTATCTACGGTTGCTGGCCAAATACTCACTGATCCATTTGTGGCTCGCCGGAGTTGCGGATGTTTTTCAGGTGGGAGACCACAAAGCTCTTGAGGTGCTCGTCCCTCACATTCTCCAAATGGTTCAGAATGTCTCTAACCAGGGCTTGGTCTGGGTTCTTCATCAGAATCAGGTAGGCTGCTACACGTTTTTCAACAGGGCTCTGAGCATCCTGGAACACCTCCATGAAAATGTTTCTGACCTGTGGTTGACCAAATGTTAAATTACAACATCCATACTGTACAAAACAGCATAAGATATGCTGTGGTCATCATCACCCTACAATGACAAGTTGTAATAAATGTGTTAGTGGGAAGTCGTTGTACCTCATTATTATTATCCATCAACCGAAAGGCCTGTACAGCTGCCTTTTGGTTTGATAATGGAATGTCTGTTTTCTTAGCACACTGCAAAATGGAAGAAATCAGGCTGGGACTCACAGCTTGCATGGCTTGACCCATGACACCGACAACCTGGAGATGAGACAAAAAGATATTCATTCGAGGGCAGCCCTGAGCCAGATTCCCTGACACGAGCTGACTGAATCCAGAAATACAGTCAGTTAGATTCTTGAATCATTCACACATACTAATCATTAGTACCTTCAGTACAAGGAAGGCAATCTCTTTGGGATCAGCAGGAGAGTCAGAATCTTCATCAAGGGTTTCTCCCAAGCAGCCATTTAAGAGTGTTTCCATGAACTTTGACACATCTGTGACCACTGGAGTAACCTCTGCTTTATGGAACCTGTGGACCAGAGACAGGGAAGATATATGCTAATCAGATGCTCTGGTTTGGGTGAAAATTGTGTTAAAAGGTTCTATTTCTTGTGGTCACCTGTAGCACTTACAAAGTTGGCTAAAATAGGACATTAAAAAAATGTGTATGTCCTGTTTAGCTTCATTCAAATTTAACAGGTTTTCTACAGTTTAAATATATAAACATAAATATAGTAATATTGAAAAAAGGATCGTGTGTCATAACTATCAGTTTTATGAAGGCCAGAAACAATATTTGACTTACTTTTTGACTGTGTTGGCTAGAGCATACATGATTACCCTGCTCTGTCTATACTGAGCCATGCTGAGCATATCTCGGACACGTGAGGCATCAGGGTTAGCCTGTAGACTCAGCCCATAGACTAGAGCGTCCACCTCCGGTGACAACCCATCAATGGTCCTGATAGCCTGGAAGATGGCGCTGGTGCACTCTGTGGTTCCACACTGGAACAGCGCCTGCCAGGTGAGCCAGCCTGACACATCCATCATCTCAGAGACAGTCTGGCTCAGGGTCTCATTCTTCAGGACGCGCAGGCTGGACACCAGCTTATGGAAAAGGCTGGTCCTCTTCTGACCCTGGTCTGTGCCTGCCAAAGCCACGAGGTCCTGTAGGGTGCTCAGAGCAGCGTCCTTCAACTGGACTGGAGCTTTATCGTCAGGGTCTTCAAAGTGGAGTGGCTTGCTCTGGGTGGGGTCCATGTCTGTGTACACACATATTATACATACATTTTGCATTTCCCAAAAAGAGATGTGAACTAAAATGATGCATGTCAGGCACAGCAGACACGCCTGAGATGATCACTAACCAAATACTTTGTTGTTGATCCTTTTGGAGCTTTGAAAGCTGAGATGCTGGGTCACCTCCGACGATATTCCGTTGGCCCTGCAAGGCAGATTAGAAGGTGATGCAAAATGCAGAGCATTGCACTATATACACACACATATATCTGCACTCAGATGATGACTTACGCATTGTAAAATGGCAGATAGACGTGTTTTTCTGTGCACGTGGCTGCCATTAAGTGCTTTCCCTTGTTATCAACCTGGTAGTTGCAGTCTTGAGTACTTGTAATCAGTTCAGACAAGGGCCGATGCTGGAAACAAAATCCCACAATGTTTGTGCATTAATGTTCATACATACTTTCAAGTCACAAGAACATTTTGCCTTGAGAAGACTTCATATTATTAACATTTTTGAAAATTTGTTTCAGCAAAATGTATTTTATACCGACAATGGAAAGTATTTTGACATAATCTAAACCACTTTATGTACAATGATTGGCAGTTTAAAGGGATGGAACCAGTTATTTTTCGTTTCACATAGATGAACAATGCCATATCGGTGTGTCCATCTTAAAATAATACTTCACCCACAACTATTCATATAGCAATTAATCACCCAGTGTTAGCTTGTATTCTTGAAGAAAACTTGTGTAATATGTGACACGCCGTGACTAATTTCATTTTTTCACAATTATTACACAACTAAATACACACTTGTCACTTTAATACTTAAAACTTAAAGTACTATTGTTTGTTTGTTTATCATATTTCATTGTAAATTTTTATAGTTTCTATTTTTAAATGATGTCTTTTACTATTGCACTATGTTTATTGTCACGCACCAATCACCAAGTCAAACTCCTTGTATGTGTAACATATTTGGCAATAAGCCATTTCTGATTCTGATTCCGCATGAGTTGTGTGAGAGTTCGTAAACGAATGTTTTGGTAGTTTTGCTGTTGTTAAATGCAACCAACATTTACTTCAATTCATCAAGACTTTTCTCTGTTTTCTGATTCTGGAGGCAAGAGAGAAAAAATACAATTTCTGTCGAGAATTCAAGGTAGCACGGGAGAGTAACTGATATACAGATGGTCACTGTCCTTCAATGTATCAAGAGTGTAATAATTGAGTTAACTTGACTTAATAGCCATTACAACAGATGTTAGGAACTTGTCTTAGTGATCTCATAGAGCAGGAACAAAAGGAAAACATTCAACACAGCACACAAATATCGAAATCAAACACAATAAAATAGAGAAAATACCATAAATAAAACAACAACACAAAACAAAAGCCAAAGGTTGACAATTCAAGAGCCAAATGACCTAAATATATAAAAATGCACTAAATGAGCTTCCACAAAACAGTATGGTCTCTGATGAGCAAACTGTAAGATTTTATAAACATTGCTTTCCAATTTAAGGTTTGCAAAGATTAAAGTTCCAATAAAGTTACACTCATTCATTATCTATTGGAGTCTTATGACCTTTGACCTCTAGGAGAAAGCAAAGAGAATGCTCCTTTTAGAAGAGTTCCACAGAGACATGATACCCAATTGGCTGAACAAAGTCATGTCTCTGTAGAACTCTTTTTCAAAGCAACCTTTATTTATAACCAGGCATGATATTCATCACACAATAAATGGTATTAAAGACAGTAACCAGTGGCTATAAAGGCAGGTACTAACGTCTTACCAGTTTTTGCAGCAGGGCAAGGGGGCTGTTGACACGGTCCCTGCTGTGGAACTGGTCACACTGGGACAGATCTCTGGACAGTGTCACCTCTGTGGCGACATCCCCTCTGGCATGCACCAGGTAGTCTGTAAAACACTGGCCGTGCACTGTGCTCTGAAAAAGAAAGGAAAAAAACGCAGATGAAAGATCTAGCTCATGAATTTTAGCTCTCAAATACAAATGCAGATTTTTACACACCAGAACGTGATCTTTATTTTTCAGCCATTTCATTTTTCACCTCTCCTCTCACCTCTCATATTAGCTTTTGTGTTATGTTCTGTTGCTCATTTGCTGATGCAACAACCCAGTTTACCCACAAGGGAGATCATGCAATATACATCTAATAGAATGTGTTCTACAGACCCTAATGCAATAGCCTTGGTGTGCTTTCTCTGGTACATTTTTAGAGAAGCCACTTTAGGTTGTGAGAAGATGCCAACCATGAGAGTATTCTGTTCATCCTCCATGACAGGCACAATGAGAGCTGAAACGATTCCTCTCTTAATGTTGAGGATGTGGACTGGCTCGTCCGTCTCGGGGTAAAGTTGGACACGGGTGACTTCCTGTACAGTGAACTTCAGAGGGTTCCTGGGTGAAGAAAAGACATAAACTCAGTATAGGCTCACACTGTGTTCATACAAGAAGGATTTATGGTAATTTCCAATATTGCCAGTTAGAGACCTTGACCTGACTGGTTGTACTTGTGCCAAAGCATCACTGCAAATATCTGTTAGGTCTGCATCAGATTTACTTTGAATTTGTCCTAATTTGTACAAATCTGTGACGTGCAAAGGAGCGAGGTATTCAGATCACTTTCTACATTTGAATGTAGCCTTACTCTGACTTTTCACTACATGGAATTACACAACTGGTTACTAGAGTACAGGTGTTATAGCTGAGGCAAGATTGGCGAGGAAGAAAGATCGGAGCGGGAGATGAGGTCTGTGGGTACATCCCAAGTCTCTTAATTGTATCCCCGTTTCCCTCACTTGCGTCTTTTCCGACACAAGGAAACCATGCGAGGAGAAAGGAAACGAGCAAATGTGTTTTAAGAGAAATGAGACGTCCTTTCCTCAGTTGCGTCACGTGAAGCAACGTCTGTTTCTGATGACGGAGGATCAGCTGATCACAGCTGGATCAGCTGTCAGTCGGCTTTAACAGCTGGAGAGACTTTTGAGAAGTTTGTGTCTGTTCACATGATCACTGTACTTAATAACAGTAACTAATAATACTAGTAACTAATAAAGACACACAGTTATCACTGTCAGAGTAGAGGTGTGTTCTCTCTGTAGCATGTTACCTCTTTAACAAACTGCATTGAGTATTTATACTTAGTCTGTGGTATTTATACTGTGTTCTGTGGTATTTATACTTAGTCTGTGGTATTTATACTGTGTTCTGTGGTATTTATACTTAGTCTGTGGTATTTATACTGTGTTCTGTGGTATTTATACTTAGTCTGTGGTATTTATACTGTGTTCTGTGTCCTGTTTATAAGCGCAGGACCGATTTCTACCGGCAGAATACGTTTGTCATATTTATTAATTATTTGTCTGTATGTTTTGAAATTCTGATTGTGACATAATTATTAAATAACCCAGAATATGATTATGGTTTCTCTTGAACACTGGAATTAATTTATTTGGCTCCATGTTTCGGGGGAAATTGAAATGACATAACTCATCAAACCGACATATTTATATTACTTATCAGCCTCACGTGACTGAATGGAAATGATGATAAATGATGTAAAAAGTGTTTCGTCTCTCCAGCTCTCTCTGACTTTAATCGTATCCATAATAAAAGTTATTGAGGGAAATACCAGATCATGAAAAGACAAAATCTTTCTAGTAGCACAATGCATGCTGGGTAAATTTGTGTCTGACTTGATCCCGACTTGCTCTGACGTCATGAACACGTGGGCAACGATGACCTCAAGAAAGCGAGGTGTGCCACAGATTTTAGAGCCAGGCGCCGCAGTTGCTCTCCACCGACTGCATGAACCCAAAGCATGATGGGAAACACCTGGAGCAGCTAACAGCATTGTGCGGCAGAAATTAAACTTGTAATGAATTTAAAGTTTTGACTTTCTATTCTTTTGACATTTTGCTTTGTCAAGGCCCAACATGGACAAAGACATTCAATCATTTTTCATATTAACTTACAAAAGAGTCACCTTATTGTACATGGATGAAATATTTTTACGAAAGCAAGCGTACACCTTAGTAAGTTGGACACGCCCTTTCATTAAGATTAATAAGATGTTTGATCAAACTGGCATTGAGACAGTGTTACATTTATAATTTCCTGATATTGTCAGCAAACATTATTTACGAGAGCTCAAATATTAGGAAATGATGCGCTATCAGGCATTTTGAAGTTATTTTCCATGTGCAATAATATATACTGAAACTTCTTCAGGTCATAATAAGGAACATTTTGAGCAGAAATCCGTTCACTTCAAAACAAACCTGTTTTGGAAACTTTTTTTTCTTTAATCACATTTGGACTGCTCTGATGAAGTCACATACTCAACAAGACTTATGTGAATATAATATGTGACGTGATTGCTGCAATGAGAGTCTTTCATCCTTTTTGGCTGCTCCAAGCACCGATACCATAGCAGCACAAACTGACACGTCAGAATCATGGGGGTCGTTTTCTAAAGTGTGTGCGTGCTTTCGTAAAGCGTGTGTGTAACTTACGTATGCACGCATTATAAAAACAAATGGTCCATGTCACCTCCCATACTCTGTACTATTGCATGTGTAACAGATCCAATGAAGAATGTTTTGCACTAACCTTTCCATGGCGGCCTGGAAGGCCTCAGAGCCGGGACTCGGCTGGCCCCGGGGATCCATGGCAGAGACCTCCCTGAGAGCACAGTCTCTGGTGTGCATGATGAATCTGCACGTCTGGGGGATTTCAATCACTACCTAAAGATATGTGACAGCAGACACAGGGTCAATGGAGAGCCAACAGGGAGCTCAGATAAAAACATTTTGTTATCAAGGCAGAGAGACGGACGCATAAACAGGCATGTACCTGACACGAGACTTGCGGGCCGTTCTTCAGGTTTCCCACCACTCCATTTCTGCTCTCTGTGGTGTACTGGTACACATATTTCTTATAGGTCTTGAATCTGGATGCCACTGCAATGAGATAATGGTATCACAATAATGGAAAATTGAGTCTAAGATCTAAGTGCTGATCAAATCATTTCAAGCCATCACTGCCTTTAACGATGACGTCATTACACCTATAGGATCATTCTGTTCACAATCAAGCTTCCACATCATCACATGGTAACAGACTTTTGGACCCAGTAGCAGCCACATGATGTTTCCGACAGTGAACAACTGCTACTGCAGTAAATCATAAACAGCACAGGAGCAAGAGTCCATGAGCTCCTGCTTCTATCTCCAAAAAATGGGTCATTTGTTTATTAGTTTAGCACAGCCACCATCGATCTGCTGGTCAATGTGTCTGTTTGAGACAACATAGCATTTACCCTCCTTTATCCACCCTATGGACGTACACACAAATCCAGCTGCACACACTGTCAAGCCTCAGAGAAACTGACAAAGTCCAGAGTGTTAAAGTTACATCAATTCGGGGCCTTATCAACCTTTTATATAGTATGTAAGCTTTTTTCATCATTCTCATCTTTCCATTTTATCAGAATGCTACAGGATAGTTATTACAATGTCTGCAGAAAAGAATTTTGAAGGTTTTGTTGATTGAGTAATGGACATTGAATGTGATAATGTGTAGATAGAAACTTACACAGACACGTTGAGGTTAGTTCATTACCATCATTGCCTTCCTCTGGAAAACAAAAAAGAGTGAAGGGTCATAAAAAAGAATTATCAGCATAAGTTAAAGACATTATTTATTCTAATGATAAATAAATATTCAGGGGATGAAGTGAACAAAATGGTTAACTGCCTTCTGAAGACAATGGCAAGAGAATATCTTTGGTGTCATGTCCCTTTAAATAATCAACAGTGGCAAGGAAATCAAACTGAGCAAAACAACATGGAGGTCATTACAAACTTTAGCAAGAAGAATTAATTTATGCATTTTGCAACTTGCAATGAATGGCTGTGACTGGTTTGTAATATATACACAGTATACAGTGTAAAAGATGTACAGGAGAATTGGGTGGGATTATCTATGCTCCTTCTTACTTTCTTTTCTATATTTTCTTTTTTCTCTCCTATTTTTTATTGATATTATTTGTTTCTGTAAGCTATTCAATAAAAACATTTTGTTTGAAACAATATCTGTACATTGTCACACACTGTCTGCTTTTTTAACCAAGGACTTGGTTTATGTATGTAAGGGTAGTATCGGAATTTAGATTCAAAGATTAAGTAAAAATATTTGTAATGGACTCAATGCCTTGACTTGTCAGGAAAATCACAGGCATTACACTATTAATGGTTCTTTTTCCATTTACTCGGCACAGGGCATGCAAAGTTGTAGGACCCTGGAGCTATCCCACCTATATAGGCCTTTTACACTGAAGACATTTCAACATGAAGAGCACAGGTGTAGATAGTAAACAATGGCTGAATTCCACTTTTAGTGTCAGGGTCCTGGTATTGTTCATGTTGGGTCACTATCCTGGTTTACTTGAATAGAACAGAGCCATCATTAGTAACGCCTGCGCAATGATGACAGCTCAAAATGTCTGCTGAGGAAAAGGTCTTTACACTTAAAACTTCATAAGAGTTGGTTCCAAATGACAAATTATGCCTAAAAATGCTATCATATTTTGTACAAATTGTATCGCGATGCAGTTATTTTGAATCAAAATGGATTCCTACTTACGAGCCCACGTGTAGCTGCTCAGCAGCAGTAACAGACACAGCTTGCTGTAACCCATCATGGGCTAAAGAAAAGGGGTTCTTCTGTGTTTTTCAGCCCTCTCAGTCTTGACTAATACTGCAACCCTCTACTCAGATCTTTTATAGGGTCCCTCTTCCCTGTCCCTCCTTAAACCAACCCTGGTGATTACCAGAGGTATACAGACACAGGCACGGCAAAGCCTGGGTGGTCGTTTCAAAGTACAACCTCTGACGAGCACAGAAGGTTAATGTTAGGTAAATAGCAATAGCAATGTGTCTTTAGACAACAGACACAGAGGGTTTTGCTATTGTCAATACAGGATTGCACAATGACATGCAGTTGTAATCAATCAGCCAGACTGTGGTGCTTTAACAATCAACTGGTCAATAACTCATTGAATTTTTTGACTGCTTTGGTTCACTATATCAAAGTATATTTAGTTTATTTGATTAATAATTGATATGATTCATTTGTTTCAATGTCTCTTTTAAAAGAACAGAGATTAAATAGAGGGACCTATAATACTAACATCCCTATAAGTGTGTTAACATATGGACAGCAGGAGGCAGTGCAGCGTTGTGGGTTCGCCTTGCGACCATGTGCTCCTCCTATGTCTTGCCATAGCTCTAGACACCTTTCACTGCCTGCCTCTTCCTTTTTTTCCTGTTTTCTCATGTAAAGTGCACAAAACACCACATAAATAACTTGGGGACCATTGTTTACCCAGTAAATTTGGAGAACATTTACGTGTTTCATGCAGTAGTTAAATTGTTACATCAGTTTTGTTGAGTGCTAGCTAAGCTAACATGGTAGCATAGCACTGCCTTCCCTGGTGTTTTCTGGCTCCTGCACATCGTAATATTTGTTTATTAAGAAGCCAATTCAATATGTATGTTTTCATGGGTTGTGTCATGCTAAATCTGTTAGTTAAATGTAAAGATGTGTATAAATGTCAGCAAGTTAGCTCATGCTACCATCACTCGGCTAGGATAGAGACGTTTCGCCATATTGTTAGAGCAGTGCCATCGTGTTAGATAGTCTTGTCTTCACGTATCGTAAAGTAAATCTGAGTTCATTTTCCAAGTGTACAATACAGCTAAGATAGCTTAGAAACCAAGTTATGACACCAAATATGTTAATTTAGTCATAGTAGTGGAGTAGAAATGAGTGAATGAAATGGGAGAGTGTGGTTTTCGATAATTATATATTTGGATACGCTTGTTGTTATTATTTCATGAAATACATATCTGATAAAGGTAATTCTGTTTTGATGCACTTCACCATTTGATGTAAGCCTACTTTATATATTTGGACAAGTCGTACAAAAATGCTTGAAAACATTTTGTGAATACAGCCCAGAAATGACTCTGTCCTGTTTCTGGCTTCAACATATTCTTTAATAATATGGATTTTTAATTGAAGGTAATCTTTCAAGGGAAGTTACAAAAGGAGTTGTGCTGTAAGTTCTGTTCTAGACATATACCCGTTCACTTTGATTCTCTTTTATTTCTTATTAATTCATGTAGGGTCACTCTGATGACTTACTGGGTAGTTTAAAATGTTTATGGTTTAAAAAGGTAAGAGGGTAAAGTGCTTTCACACTACATGTCATCATTCACCCATTCACACCCATTCATACACTGATGGCAGGGGCTATCATGTACCTGCCCATCAGGACTAACTCACATTCACACACGTTCACACACCGTAGGCACAGCTATGGGAGCAATTTGGGGTTAAGTGTCTTGCCCAAGGACAAATGGTCCTTTAGGCAGTAAAGTGATTGAAAGTTGTTCATGAAAACTTCACGAAAGTGGAAAATATGCTGTTTGGATGCAGTTCGAGGAAAATCTTGTAAACTATGTTTTCTTTCACAAAATCCACTTTTGGCCTCTTCTCAGCCTGAAAAGTCTTTTGGGATCTTAACAGCTGAAAATGCACCTCTAAGCAGTAAAGTGGTGAAAGCAGCAATTCACCGAGACAAATTCCTTGTATGCAAACGTTTCTTGGCTATAAAACAATTACCGTAGCGAGTGAGTGGGCGAGCAGGGAGAGAGAGAGAGAGCTGTGGGTGAGCTGAGAGGAGAAAGCTGTTGATCAGACCGGAGGATCATTTATTAATAAAGTCTGTGACGTCTTCTCGGTGCTTCTACGGAGAGCTGATTGAAAGACTTTGCAACGTGAATACTTGTTTTAGTTTTATGTTGTCCCAGGCTAAATAATACTTATAAGTGTAAAGTTACTATCACCATTATGATTCACAGATACACTGTAATATTAGTGACTCACTGTAGCTCCATAGTAGCAGTTCCAGTGTAATAACATTGCAACATACATATTATAATTCTGTCAGCAGCCGTCGGTCTCTACGGTCACGGTCTCACTGAGTCTCACTGAGTCTCACACGGTTGCTATTTGCACTAAATACTGAGTTTACAAGCTTTTGGTTTACACAGTTACAATCCTAGTTAAATGTTCTGAGTAATTAATTTCTTCCTCCATGCTTGATAAAACAGTTTAGTATTTTTACACTGTTTGTAGCTGTTGCCATAACTACTCATGTAAGATGATCATACACCTTGATGTTATTACATGACAGTATAATGTAACAGTGATCCTGCCATGTTTTACAGGTGGTCTCAGTGACCTGATGCTCGGTCCTGGAGCTCCTGTCTGATCAGGTGTTCCTGAACCCAGCAGACTCTCCTCACAGAATGAGAAACCATCAGAGGAGAAGATGAGCCAGGATGACCTCTGACCTGAGAGCTCCATCAGCATCTGACACAACTTCATTCTACAAGAAACCCTTTACCGAATCAGGGGTTTCATTTATAAAACAGTGCGTAGGATCCACATTAAATGTTTGCGTACGTTCAAAAGGAGAAAATGCACGTAAGCCAAAAAATATTCAGATCTATAAAACCTTGTGTACACCTGCCAATGCACAATTTCCTTTTATAAATCCCAAATCAACCTGTAAATGTGCATCAATGGTCCTTTACGGTGAATCATGGCAAATACAGAGAGGAAGACCAAGAAAAGGATTTTTCTTTACACAGAAATCGAAGTGCTTGGGGATAAAGGGATCCCTGAACACTTGTTTGCTAATTCTTTCATTTACGCAGTCCTAACAGTGCCCAGGCCAGAGTATCTATCGTGCAACATAACACACCATGAGTCTCACCGCAGTATTTATGTTTAGAACAATCAGACTGATTGCTATCAGACTGATCGTGACAATCAGTGGTATCCACCATCCTGGATATCATTTAAGAAAAAAGAAGTTTGATAGGTGAATACAATTTATTTATTTCCTTATGTTTTTACAGCATTATCATTAGGACTGATGACGAAGCTATGGAGTGATCGTATGAGAGCTGTCATGGCTTTATTCCCACACATTGCTCATGTATACTCTCCTCATGTGCAGGTGATGAAGATGAAGGTGAGGTGACTGGAGAAGGTGTGACTGTCACCACGGTGACTCCAGTGAGCTCTGATACTTGCATCAGATAGCTGTATCTGTCACTATGGAATAAACCATGTATGAATAAATAAAGTTGTGTTCCCTGCAGCGATTTTACTCACAAACACTTTATGAAAACTCGTATCATAATTGATGATATATATGCACAGTATTAGAAGATGGTTGCCCTGTTCTGCAGTTCTTTAACGTTATCTTTACAGCTGATGATAATGACATCAGCTGCTCCACAGCTGACCACGAGTTTTGGTGGTTCAGCCCTCTCCTCTGCACATGAGGTGCAGGCAGCCAGATCAAATATTAAGTGAAATTTGATTTGAGGTTTTAGTTGGTTTGTATCTTTTACAGTGTAAATGTGCTTATAGTTACGGCTCCACTAGTACATGCACAGATAACACTGCTGGTTTGACTATTTATCATGACGAGAATATATAAGTGCAAGGTAACTCATCAATGCAAAACAACATTGTGCAGTGAAGACTTCATTATTTTTACATTAATTGCAATGAATACAGTCAGTAGTAAGCTTAATATATCACATTACTGTGTAATATTACCAGTCAAGAGCTATTAAAATGGACAGGAAAACAATAAACATAAATTATAAGAATTATTTTCAAAACCATGAAAAGTGATCTACAAGCGGAGAAACAGCGACACCGGGTGGCCAAAGTAAACAGGTGCATGGAGTGGAGTGACAGCAAGGATTAAACATTAACCAAAGGAAAACACAAACCTGCATAAGACAATATACAACACATGAATTGACTTTGTGTCTGTCTCACTCTGCACATCTGCTCCTGAACATGCAGAAAAACAGACTTTACACAAGGAAACAGGCTCGTTCCACATGAACTGTTTCTCGCCTGGAAAGTAGAGGAGAGCAGGCGGTAGCAGCAGGGGGCGGAGACAAAAAACAGCTGTCAACTCGGACAGTTTTCAGCCGCCTTCAAAGAATAAACAGGAAGTCACAGAAACAGTTACTTCCTATTAGATCCGATCTGTAGGCCAATTGTAGTTTACAGACCTCGTTCAGATTTATTCCCTATTTCCCATTTGTCATTTTAAACTGTATGAGGAGGCGTGGCCTAAAGGCTAGAGGGAGGGTTTAAGACAGCTGGGCCGAAGAGACACCTTATGAGGCAGGGATAACAATAATAACAATTGTTCGTCTTTTGACAAATTTCAAGATGTGAAAAGTTAGCAAGCAAGCTCTTGCTTGAACAAGCAAACAGAAAGCCTGGCAGAGTCCTCACACCCAAGTAAACAAAAACAACAACTCATTCTATACACAGTTTTATTTGGTAACAATTTCCAACATCATTTATTGAAGTGCATGATAGTTGCAAAACATACAACAGTATAGTGCAAAATGTACAACATGTTTTCAGGTCAGGACATCACTCCAGAACCAGTGGATGAGCTTGTAGTGTGAAAGCCAATAGCCTCCGGTAAGAACTACTATGTGCCGTCTATGCTGTAGCATACAAGGATCATTTTTGTGTCTCTCCTGAGCCAGTGCAGCTGTGGCGGACCCGGCTATCCATAGCAGAACGACAGCTCTACCTGGAGGAAAATAGGTGTTAGTACTACGGCCAGGTTGGCAATTTTGCCTCCTCCTCCGGTGCATAACTCTTGCCTCTCAGCTGGGAATCAGCCGGGAGGTTTTGGAGAAGTCCATCCACGCTACTGCTCTAGATGGCTGTCTCCTCTGCAGGGTTACACATCAATCGACTACTCTTCAAATGATAATGTCAGGTTAAATTACAACAAAATACTCACCTTTCATCATATCCATCCACCACAACAACAGCAGTCAGTTTGGGGTATCCTTGGCTAAGCAGACATACATACACCACACACAGGATTATGTCTTCTTAGGGATCCAGAGTAGAGTGCATCTGATGGAGTTTTTAACAAAGCCTGGAGTACCTCTCATCCTAAAGGCTGACGCTTTTCCCTGTCGGTTCCTAAGACCAAGGCTATGGAGAAGTACATTAATGACTCGGTGGCTGCAGGAATCATTCGGCCATCATCTTCTCCAGCTGGAACAGGGTAAGGGGTACAAATCCCTGCGCCCTTTCATTGACTACAGAGGACTCAGTAACATCACTGACAAAAACATGTACTCTCTCCTACTAATTTCCTCTGCTTTTGAGCTGCTACAAGGTGCTACCATTTTCTCAAACTCGACCTTCACAACGCTTACAATTTGGTGAGAATCAGAGAGGGGGATGAGTGGAGGACGGAAATTATAACTATTAAATTATACCATTTGGTCTCACCAATGCCCCTGCCGTCTTCCTGGGATTGGTCAATGATGTTCTCTGGTATCTGCTTAACGTCTGTGTTTTTGTGTATATGGATGGAATTCTCATTTTTCCAAGTTTGAACAGGAGCATGTGGTACATGTACGCCAAGTCTTCCAGAGGCTCTTAAATAACTTTATCTTTCTAAAAGCTGAAAAGTGTGAATTCCACAGTCCTTCCTGGGTTTTGTCATCAATGCTGGTAACATCCAGATGGACCCAACCAAGACCAAAGGGGTCACTGATTGACGTCCTCCTTTGACATGCAAGGGATTTCAACACTTTCTGGGCTTTTGGTCCATCACCTCCCAGCATGCACCCTTACAGTGTTCCTCTGCAGCAGTAGGGGCTTCTGGTGAGTTAAAATCATGTTTCACCACCATATTCCCAGATCCCACTCGCTAATTTATGTTTGAGGTGGTTGCCTCAGACATTGGTGTGGGGGTGGTTCCTTCTCAGTGGTCTTTGAGAATTAGGTGGTTCACCTATGTGCTGTCTCCTCCCCGGAAGCTATCATCAACATAAATAAATGATGACATTGAAAAACGGGGAGCTGCTGGCGGTGAAACTTGCACTTGAGGAGTGAAGACACTGGCAGTAGGGAGCAGCCATATGTGATCTGGACAGATCATAAAAATCTGGAGAACATACGTTTGGCCATGGGGCTGAACTATCATTAAGCTAGGTTGGCTCTCTTTTTAAATTCTCACTTTCTTAGAGACCAGGTTCTACCAGTACAAGCCAGAGAATTTTCCATCCCATCCTGAACGAATCCTCTGTCCTGCATGTGTCATCGGTGCAATAACCTGAGAGGTGGACAAGTTTAAGCCCTCCCATGCTGAACACCCTGCTCACAGCGCTTGTCCGGAGGACCGTTGGTTTGTCTCCGTCAGTCTCTATCCTTAGTGGGGCAACTCTTTCTTACTGGCTTGCCATCCTGGGGTGGGACACACTCTAGTACTGCTAGGACTATGCTTCTGGTGGTCATCCATGAGGAGGACATAGAAGGAATCATTGCTGCTTGGCAGGTCTCCTCTCAAGATAAGAGCACTCACCAAGCATCCCCTGCCAGTTCCTGGTCGTCCCTGGTCCCACAGTTCTTGTGATTTCGCCACTGGCCTACCTTTGTCCGACAGTAATGATGAGATCTCTGACCAGGGGCCACAATTCACGTCACACTTTGGTCAGGTTTTTGCAGGCTGGTGGGGAACACTGTCAGTCTGTCATCTGGGTTCAACCCCCAGTCCAACAGGCTGAGCTTATGAATCAAGAGATGGAGACAGCCCTGCACTATCTTGTTTTGGGCAACCCCTCCTCAAAGCAATTGTGGTAGAGCAGGTCGTCTTTAAATCAAAGGATCGGCGGTTCGATTCCCGGCTCCACTAGTCCATGTCAATGTGTCCTTGGGCAAGACACTAAACTCCAAGTTGCTCGCGAAGGTTGTGCCTGCAGCGTATGAATGGGTATGAATGATTAGTTAGTCCTGGTAGGCAGGTGGCACCTTGCATGGTTGCCTCTGCCATCAGTGTATGATGTTAGGTGAATGACATGTAATGTTACAGCGCTTTGCGTGGTCGGAAGACTATACAATTGCTATACAACTCTATTTACCTGTAACCATGTGGACAGAATACACCCACATCACCCTTCCCAGTTCAGCCACCAGTCTCTAACCTTTGCAATGCTCTTGTGGTTACCAGCTACCACTGAGACCAGCAGCCATGAGGACTGGAGGCATTACTGATACTGATAGATGTCTGTGTTCTTCATTCTTTATAAACTTCACTCAGGAATGTTTAATTTATTGGCATTTTACATTTGTTTCCAGCAAGATATGAATTACTTTATATAGTGACTTGCTGTTGTAAACATTGCTGTTGCTGCTCTAGAACAAAATATTTAGTTATATCTTAATTATAAATAAATTATAATCCTGTTCTGAATTTATTTCTTTTATTTATCTATGTTTTAAAAAAACAATGATTTAGTCATGAAGAAGAAGAGCGTTGAAGGCCACTGTAGTTCTCAGACATTCAGTTGTATATTTTGTGGTAATCTGCAACCTCACCACTAGATGCCACTTAATCTTACACACTGCTCCTTTAACCAAACTTTTCCAAGATACAACACAATCTTTGTAGGGAAATGTTCTAATCGTTGTCATCAATTAATATAATTCATCTTTTTACCAATATGCTTACAATTATTGTAGGTTACTAATTGATAAGAATACAAACTCATTGTTACAGCAGAAGGATCTATGCTGGATCATTCCTTATGATGTGTTACTCCTGTCCTATGCCTGACTAAACTATATGCTGTAGTAGTAGTAGTAGTAGTAGTAGTATAACCTCCCTCCGTTGCGTCATCCGGGGCGGAGGTGGGTTGCTCCTTTCAAGCCAATACTACAAGCTGGACTGCAAGCGGAGGAACCAATGACTCGTGTCACCTCAGCAGAGAGAGGAGGACATGGTTTACTCTGGAAGCTGCGCCAGACTACTGAGACATGTCTCAGCTCGGCGCATTAACGCTCAACTTATTGGATCGTTGTATCCTACACATGCATGAAATGAACACAGGCTACCAACGTTAGAAAGCGAATATTAGGAATTATTACAATTAGTGGAGCAACTCGACGCGGAGCGGCAGCGCTGAGGAAGTGCACAGACAAACGTTCACGTGTGCCACTTTCATTTGTATTTTTCCTCCGTGCTCACTGTTATTGAACGAACCCTCCTCTTGCATCTGTGGATACAGACTGAGGGAGTCCGCGCCTCGATCAGCACGGCGTTATGGTAAAGATGCGCCGCGGGGAAGCGTCCCATCTGTGGCTGTTGATCGTCACCGCGGTGTCGGTGTCAGTCCGCGGACTTCCCACGCACTTAAATCGGACTTCAGCCAGAGACAGAAATACCACAGCGTCTGTTACTGAGGTACTATTCTACTATACTGCATGCTGCCCTGACTGCAGGCTGCAGGCCGTTGAGATACAATGCATGTTTAAAGGACCTGTCAAGCGAGTGGTGATATTTATATTGTACTGTATTTTAATTTCTGCCTGTACTTTAAAGTGATGAGACAGTATTCCTGCATATCGAGATTTAATATGGACATGCTGCGTCTCAGTTTTTCAATCTTTGATTTTCAATATATTAGAACTACACTCAATTTAACATTGAGCCTTATAAATTATAAATTATTTTCCTTGTACTTGTTTTTTTATCAATTATATCTCGACTTATTATCTTTCAAACACTAAAGGAGTGCAGACAAGAATAGGTCCTGTAAACAGGTCCTTGCTTGAAGTGAGGAAGATGGAATTCAAGTCTTTCAAGTCAGACTTACTCACTTCCACTTACTTTACTTACTTACCCAATTAAAGACAATAATTATGCTGTAACATCTGTAAATTTTATCTTCAGTTAGATAATTGATAGCCTACACAATGTGTTGAAAGTTTGCCTCAGAGCTTCACTACGTTGAGAAAGGCTGCAGCAGCCGCCACATTTGTTGTCGTCTAGTATTTGTCAATTATTTTGAAGGAAAAACATAAGAAAAGATTCTGTTTTCAATTAGCAAAGATGTCCAAAAGATGCATTCTCCCATAGTGTCCTATGGTGTTCAAGCATCAGCTGTGGCTGTAGTTTAAGTGTAATCATTGAATAATAAAAACACCTGATGTCTAAAAGTTAGAAACAAAAACAACATGCTTTAGGGTTGTAGAACATGGTGTCATTCTATCAGCCACAGTGAATTTATTGCAACTTTACTATGTTGGTTAAACACAACTCCAAATAGATGCTAGTGTCGTCTGGATGAGTAAACACACAATAGATTGCTTTAATGATTGCTGTATCAACTTCACCACGCCGTGTCATTTATAGCTTGTTGTGGAGTTCTGCCTCCATTTTTCCAAAAAATGTACAATACAGCTTTAACTTATGAATATCATGACATTTATTAGTGTACACCTGCCTCACATGAATGTCAGTGTTCATAAAAATTACTTCCTGATGTTAGATCCAAAAATAATTAATTAAATACATTTGGCTTACTAGCTTTAGAAAGCTACATCTAACTCAAGGCCGGAAGCGTTTCACTGACCACCAACTGACCTGACTTCAGCTCCTGATTTGTCATATTTAAAAATAACAATGCTTTATCTCTTTTTTCCCCTTTCCATAATTGAGATGGCATAGTGTCACATCACTTCCTGTGTATACTCGTCTGTGAGGGAGTGGGAAGTTAGGTCTGCTCAGATGCTCTAATGTTAATTATACATTTGACTTGTCAAGATGCTTTAACAGCAGATAAGGCTCCATACTTCCATTTGCTCTAATGTGCAGTGCTGTTAATCTGCAACAACAGATGACCTGAGCTGTATTGGTGGTTGTCAACGACTGCTAAAACACATTTTGCATTTCTTGCAGCGGCAGCCTGCATGCAGTCAGGTGAAGTAACCTTTTGCTCAGACAGAGACTCTCAGTCAAGTCTTATGAATGGACAAATGACTGGCTAGGTTTGGACTGTTGGCAGAGAGCATGGCTCCACACGGTGAAGAGGTGAAAGAACATTTGTGAGTAGCCGGTTTAATCCAAAAATCAAGCGAGTTAGCTAATAAAGAATTGAGAAAGGGATGTCACCTCCGACCCTGTTGGACTTCATATAGCAGAGAGAAGAACTGAAATGACTCGTGCCTTTTAATGAATAATCTACACAAAGTACTGACCTAAGTAAACCTCATTACATCCAAAACATTACATTACAAAATTCTGAATCTGACTCCAATTGTTTGAGCAATTGCGCTCAAAAATCTTTATGCCTGTCATACTTTAGCAGCTTTTCATGTGTTATCTGTGTATACGAGCAGAAACAGAGAGAGCAAGGTGTCTGTGTTTGTACGATCTGAGATACAGAGGGCAGCGAGCTCCAGCCCCACCTCTCTGGTAGAGTAGCCAAAAACTCTACTCAAGTAAAAGTACAGTTACTTTTGCAAAAAAAAAAGAAAAACTTCAGTAGAAGTAAAAGTAGTCATCAAAAGAACTACTTGAAGAGAGTACAAAAGTATTTACTGAAAAACTAGTTTGAAGCATCATGTGCTCTTTAGGTCGTGCACCTACCAGGGTCACAGATCTTTTCCTGGCTCCACTGTACTCTGGTCTCACAGCTCCACTCATTCTGGGATCTGTGTTTGTATTAAAATGAGCAGTTGGGTTCATGTTGCTCACAGGGAGCCATGACGCCTGACTTAGTCTGGGCATCCAATATAAACTTGCGATTTTAGACGCAAATAGCCCCTTGACTTAACCAAACTCGGGACAATGAATGTGAACAGCTAGTTACTGAGTGTGGTTTGCAGGCTGCACATTCATCAAACAATCACAGGGGACATGAAGGTGGTGCTGCTGCTTTAATAATAATTCTGGATGGATAGTTATCCGTCTCCACTCCCTCCAAAGAAGGCTTGCTGAAGTTGATGCCACATTTTGTGGAGGGCGTGAAATTCTTGAGCCAGTTCAACTTTAACTTCTGTTTATTGTGGGATGGACAGCTCTCAAATGTCCTGCACCCAAGATGACGTAAAGATGAAACCGTATATCATAATCTATGCTTCAGAATATATGCTTTGTGTGATGATCCTGTGGAAGTGCTGGATTCTTTGCCTCTGTGGGGTTTCCAGTGACGGAACATAAGCTAGTGTTTTCACTGCACAAATGTGTGTGCAGCTAAAGAGAGCCCACACACATACATTCAATGCAAGACATATACAATCCTTAACATAATAATATTAGTGCTGGGCAACGATTAAAATATTTAATCGCGATTAATCGCATGGATTTTTTGCGATTAATCGCGATTAATCGCATTGTTATGGCAAAGTTCAACAATGAATTCAAAAGTAGTGTATTGCGCACTTTTATTTTAAAAGTACTGCTATATGAACAAAAGGGCAATAATATTTGGTTCACGAGATGCAGGTAGCATGTTTTATACTTAATGTGAATATAATTTGCCATACCTTGTTGGCATCTTATTCTGAAAACTGGATGTTCGTCTGAAGAAACCGGATATTGTCTCACGTTAATCTTTCCGCTAACTTTCAAAGTCCTTTGCTCGCTCCCGATCTGTGCCATTTAAATGTGTTTACCGTGAATTTCAGCATATAGGTGCACTAAAATTACTGACTATAGGATGTTTGCTGGCTTTTATCCCACTGTTCTTGTCATCCTCTTGTTCTTATGTATATGTATGGTCTCTTGTCTTTAAATAAAAATAAAAAAAAATCATAATAAATTAAAAAATGCGTTAACGCGCGATAAAATAATTGTCGGCGTTAATTAATTACATTACATTACATTACAGTCATTTAGCAGATGCTTTTATCCAAAGCGACTTACAATAAGTGTATTCAACATCGGTTTTCGAGAGAACAACTAGTCACCAGAAGTAATAAGTGCATCTCCTCTCTAAGTGCAATAAGCTAGTATGAATACAATAGATGCTAAGTAAGTGCTAAGCGGAAGGGTAGGCCTTCTTGAAGAGGTGAGTTTTCAGCCTGCGCCAAAAGATGGGCAGCGACTCTGCCATCCTGACGTCAGTGGGGAGTTCATTCCACCACTGTGGGGCCAGGACAGAAAACAGCCGCGACCGGGTCGATCGGCCGCAGGGACCTCTGGGCGACGGGGCAACCAGTCGCCCCGAGGTAGCAGAGCGAAGTGGTCGGGCCGGGGTGTAGGGCTTGACCATGGCCTGGAGATAGGAAGGAGCTGTTCCTTTCACTGCCCTGTAGGCTAGCACCAGAGTCTTAAACTGGATGCGGGCTCTTACAGGTAGCCAGTGTAGAGAACGGAGAAGGCAAGTTGTGTGGGAGAACTTGGGGCGATTGAACACCAGACGAGCTGCAGCTTTCTGGACAAGCTCCAGAGGTCTGATGGCCGACGCCGGGGCTCCGGCAAGTAATGAGTTGCAGTAGTCCAGGCGGGAGATGACAAGAGCCTGGATTAGCACCTGCGCCGTCTCATCAGTGAGGAAGGGGCGAATCCTCCTGATGTTGTAGAGCAGGAATCTGCAGGAGCGTGTAACCGATGCAATGTTTGCTGAGAACGACAGTTGGTCATCCAGGGTCACACCCAGGTTTCTCGCAGTCAGAGTTGGCGTCACCACGGTATCATCAATGGTGATGGACAGGTCTCGGTGCGGGCAACCCTTCCCCGGGAGGAACAGTAGCTCGGTTTTGTCCAGGTTGAGCTTGAGGTGGTGTGTCGTCATCCACTTCGAGATGTCAGCCAAGCATGCAGCGATGCGTGCCTCCACTTGAGTGTCCCCGGGGGGAAATGACAAGACCAGCTGGGTGTCATCGGCATAACAATGGTAAGAGAAGTCAAGCGTGCGAATAACAGAACCCAGAGATGTTGTGTAGAGCGAGAAGAGAAGGGGACCCAGGACTGAGCCTTGTGGAACCCCCGTAGTCAGCATGCGTGGTTCCGACACAGAGCCCCTCCATGACACCTGGTAGGATCGACCTGTCAGGTAGGATGCAAACAGGGAGAGTGCAGAGCCTGAAACGCCCATCCCCTCGAGGGTGGATAGGAGGATCTGGTGGTTAACAGTGTCAAACGCCGCAGACAGGTCCAGGAGAATCAGGACAGAGGAGAGAGAGTTAGATCTCGCTGCATGAAGTGACTCCGTCACCGCAAGGAGGGCTGTCTCAGTCGACTGACCCACTTTGAACCCGGACTGGTGAGGGTCCAAGAGGTTGTTTTGGTGGAGATAGGAGGATAGTTGAGTAAAGACAGCACGTTCAAGTGTTTTGGAAAGAAAGGGTAGAAGAGACACCGGTCTGAAGTTCTTGACATCAGAGGGGTCAATTAATGAATGCGTTAACGCGAAATTAACGCGTTAACTTGCCCAGCACTAATTAATATGATATGCAGAAACAATAAACTTAGAGTTTCCTGAAATTGACGAGATGTTAGCAACTGGATCATCTCTGCTGCTCTTTCCTGTCTCTCTTCAGCTGTTCCATCCAGTTAAGGGCAGGAAGCCCAAAAATTATAAAAAAAACAAAAAAAACTTGTCAGTGCTCTTTGGTGGATGAACTATCTGTGTGTTCCCATACGACCACACTATTTATTATGCCAGACAACAATGTAGTATGTCCCAAAACATAGCATGTCAAAAGTACCAGGATGTTCTACTACATCTGGCTGTATTTTGCTGTATACAAGCCAGCAGGTTTTTCTGGCTATTCTGACCCACAGTCCTTTTGCGCAGCGGATATATGAGCAAGAGGGCCAAAGTCTCTGTCAAAGTATTACGTCCTAATTGAAAACATTCTGCATGCAACAGCACATACTGTGCAAGGGCATTTGCCGTATGTGCTCAAAGTAACAAAGAAAAAAGAAGACACTCTGTAGTTATTGTCCAACATATACTCAGATACAATATATCTGCAATGCACTTATGTCAGCCGATGCAGTGTTGTAGCTCTAGCTTGCATTTAGTGTTTTTCACTCAGGCCCAACAAACATGTTGAATGCATTTTCTAACCTTTTCAAACCTTTAATATATTTCATGCAGTCCTTTTCTTATTCTCTTCTATTGGCACATTACGACCTTAAAACGGCAACTCATGGCAACTGCGAAGTTGTCAGTTGCCAGGAATTATGACACCCACCATGCCCATGTGTGTCCAGCCTGGTTAAGAGTCTAACATAGGTTTGAAAAGTGGGGGCCTATGGGTTCTCCCCCCAGAGAAAAATTATTTGATATCTATATCTATGGATAAATATAAGGCGTCACACATTGTCAATAGTCTTTTCAAGTTATTTTTAATTACGAGTGGTACATTCGGATAATATGTTCTCACCTTTTTAAAAAAAAAAAAAAAAATATATATATATATATAAATAAAACGTTGTTTAGGTGCCTTCTCATTATCTTTTGATTTAATGACTTACTATCTCCGCCAGTGGAATAATGCGATCGCTCCCATGTGTCTGTCCATGTTTCAGTGAGTGAGTGTGCATCTATGAGTCTGTCCATGCTCAATCTTGCAATCTGCTGCAGTAAGCTTAGATCACACTCACACTTTAAATTGCATATTTTATACTGCCACTGGCTGCCTGCTGACGCCTCACACACTACTCTAAACCGGCCCCTGGCCGGATAGGGGCCACTGGTAATAACACAGCTGAGTGCATCTCCAACCCCCAGGCGCTACTCTGCACCCAGAGACACAGAGAGGCGGAAACAGCTTGCTTACTTTTACTGTTTTGGACAATGTGTTGGGCTAACAACTGATGGAACTACCAGAACACACTCTGCTGAGTACCTTTCGGTCGCTACTTTGCGGTCAGAGACACAGTGGTGGAAAACTTTCAGAGATCCATTCATCAAACATTTATGGTAAAGACCATTTCTTTCTTAACCTCCTCAATCTCTCCCTTCAAACAAGCAGCGTTACAACTCTTGTCACAAAGTGTCAGAGTGAGTCCAATTGAGTTCTAACTACCCTGGTGTACGCTAGTGTCACATCAGCTCGGCAGAGTTTGCCATCAAATGAATGTAAAAAAGAGCGCATACCCCCCTGGATGCTACGCCCAAGGTGCTGGTGGACCAAACAATACAAGGAAATGGTCATTAAGACATTGATCGACAGCTTCACTAACTGTTTTGAAAATTCTTCAATTTCTTTCTATTTCATCTAATATGTTATATGGTAGACAGCATGATCACTGTCATTTTCCCCTCTCAGGTGACAGCAGAGCCTATTCATGGCAACGGTCATCAGACTCTCCAGGAGCTCCAGCAGGAGAACCTGCTGCAGATTCGTCCCTCCAGCTCGTCTCTCCCCAGGTCCAGACACCGCTGGTCCCACCACCAAGGTGTCCTCCCTCCACCTGAACCGGAGGAAGACCCTGAGCTCTTCATCCTGGACCTGAGGAACTTCCCAGAGCTGGGCAATGCAGACATGGGCTCACAGAACCCCAACATACAAGTAGGCAATATGCATGTGGAAGAAATTCTAAATGTTGTGGACAAATTGTATCATTGGATGCAGGTTTAGGTCACTTTCCTCAGAGCATGAATGGTTCATATCAAGTGCAGGTGTTCCAGATTAAACCTGTGATCAAAGGAGGTGGGGAGTCCTCTTCCATCACTTTCTCTTCAGTTTCTGTTCTCAACAGCGTGTATCTCCCTCTCGCTCCATACAGCCCATACAGCTGGTTTGAGTCAGGATCCGTTTCAAGTTACCATATGCAGGACCTTTAACAGTGGGGCGCTCCAACTTGTCCATGAACTTCAGACACAGGGTTTGGGGGAAAAGTGAAAATATAAAACATATGAGAGCCAAATCTAAAAGGTCAAAAGGTAATTTTTAAGTGTGACTGTGAATCCTAGTGGAGTAGTTTTTTAAGGGAAAAAGTGTTAAGACGTGTGGAGTTGATTTACAGAAATGGTGATTTGACTCTGGAATTCACTGCTTGGTCAACAGAGCGAGATGCAGATAACATTCTGAATTTTATTTCAAATTATAATTAAACACTGCATTGTGAAGTGTTGTGTACACAAGTGCACATCAGGTGTTGCTTTGTCTTTATAAACAGCTGCTGTTGGAAACGTAGGCAACCTGGGTTTTGTCTGGACCTGTGCGTGTAAATGTGTGTATGCACATATGCATGTGTATGACTGCGAGAGAGAAACAGAGATAATCAGGAGTGAACATGCTATCGGTTCATCTTTCCATCCAACTATATTTTTCATTTCTCTCAGTCCCCTCCCCCACTGCACAATAACTCTCTTTCATAAAAGGAGAGAAGACTTTTAATCTGATCTGTAAATAAACAGTCTTCTCCCGAAGCAATGACGTCACTGCCCTCATCATGTCTGAGAGCTTGTACCAACGTGTAAGGTTGTTATATATAACATACATCTTTGTAGAAGAGTTTATTTACATGCTACTTTATTGCTACATTTAGAAATTTAGACATTAAATTAATATATAGATCTGTTGGCTACCTTAGCAATATGTGATATATACATTTTAAATTACATCTATGTGTTGATAAATGAACGTAGCTGCAACAAGTTACAATCAGGGCTATGCTTTTGGGTAGTAGTAAAAGACAATTTCATGCATCTATACACAAACAGTCTCTCGTCTCGTGTGTGTTGTAATCAGAGCTTCTCTTTGCTTTGTTGACATTGCAAGCCGGCCGCATGGCTTTCAGTGCATGTTAGTGCATGTTAGTGCATGTGTGCGTGCCCCATTGGTTAGCTCACGGACGCCCCCCTGTGCTGCTCTCATACAGCATGTACAGGTGATAAGGCCGCCCCGACCCACGGCTTCGTCATAGAGGTGTAGCCCCCACCCTCCAGTTCCCCCTCAGGTAAACACTGTTAGCTCTGTCAGCACTGTTGACGTTGTTAGCACTGTTAGCACCATAAGCCGCGAGCTGCCATGTTGCTGCCATTGCGGAGGCAATAGATATGCTCAGAATTTTTAGTTTAGCGCCTTTAAGGTTACGTTGACTTTTTCATTATGTGCTGTTGGAATTTACTATGACTGCTCTACAGAGGCGTTTGTGTGAGCAATGCTGCTCTGTCACCATTTGACAGTTATATCACAGCAGTCAACTTTGAGCCATTTAAGCAAGTTGATGAATGTATTAGTATTACAGGTCTATATGACATTGTACCGGAAAATTACAACTTTCATCTAGTTATAATGAGGTCACTGTCAATCACTGCAGTATTAACTGTATACTTTTCTAATTATTTGGTGTTTCCTTCAGGTGACCATCGAGGTGGTAGATGACACACAGCCTGAGACGGAGGTGGAGATGGACCTGGTCAAGGAGGGTCAGCGTAATGACTGGTCCGTGTCATCCTCAGAATGGGCTAATAGCCACAAGAAGCTGTTCTGGCCACTGTTCTGGGAATATCCAGAACAGTTGGAGAACGGGCTGGAAAGAGACAGTTTGGAAGCACAATCGGAGGACTACAACTACGACCCAGAGGACCCCTCTCTCAGTGGAGTGGGGGCAGACTGGGGCAGTAAATGGAACAAAGATTGGGATGCAAAGAACGACTACGGTAAAGACGCTCTCTGACACGAAAACAGTACAGCTTTGATTCACTCAATATGAGGCTGGATAATGTGAATTACATTGTCAAATCACAATGAATTGTGACAGTACCTTGATTAATGTAAAATAAACATTTTCATTATCATTACAATCATTAGAGTTGTACCATGCCAATCCTATGGATCAGTATTGGGGCCGATTCTGGTATATTTGAATGGATTAGTATCTAAAGTAAGGCAGATCAAAATCTGATCCTCCCTGTACTCTACTGTTTCATGCACCCAAGTGTTCTATCTTGTATCACAGCCTACAGTGCAGCATTCCACCGTATATCAAGACAAAATTAGTGTTGTAATTTGAGGAAATAATTTGCCGCAGCAATGCATGTGACTCAGAGTTCAGACACAGATGTTAGCAACATGTACAAATGTGCTAAACTCTGACGCAACTTATTAGCAAAGAGCAGAGAAGGAAACATTCAGGTAGCAGCTCCTCCTCTTTAGCTCTCATCAGTTCGAATGACAATCAATGTTTAGATTTGTGTTCCATTTAAACACATGGATAAAATGTATGATGTGGAAAAACATATATACTTGATTGTATATTACTGCAGAAATGTCCATGACATCATAGTTTTGAAATGACAGTGTTAGGCTGAGGCATAGCCTTTTCCCTTTTAAGTCTCACAGCCAGAGGAAAGAAGCTGTTTTGAAGGCTGGTGGTTCAGCAGCTGATTCTTCTGCATCTCTTTCCAGCAGGCAGCAGGTGAACAGGTTGCGTCTGGGTGGGTTTTGTCTTTTAATATCCCTTCAGCTCTTCTCACCGATATCACTGATGCTCTGTAGATGGTGCCAACGATGTTCTAGGTGCTTTTAATCACCCGCTGTAGAGCCTCCTGTCCTGTAACGTACACATCCCATACCAGTTTGCAATCTTTGCAGTCAGGATACTTTCTATTGCTACTCTGTAAAAGTTGACAAAAACCTGGCATTGGAATTTTGCCTTCTTAAGTTTCCTGAAGAAATACAGCCGTTTATGAGCTTTCTTCACCAGGATGGAGATGTGTGAGGACCACATCAGGTTGTTTGTGATGCTGATTTCAGGAACTTAAAGCTGCTAACTTGCTCCACCTCATCTCCATTGATGAAGACAGGGAAGTGTGTCTTCGCCTCCCTTTTTCTAAAATCAACAATCAGCTCCTTGGTTTTACTGACGTGGAGCAGTAGGTTGATCTCTGAGCTCCACTCTGAAGATTGGTGATTTCCTCTCTCTATGAAGTCGTTGTCGTTTGTAATCCGGCCGATGACGGTAGTGTCATCGGCTAACTTCACAACAGAGTTCTCTTTATGTTTGGGGTAGCAGTCGTGGGTGTACAGTGTGAACAGGAGCTGGCTGAGCACACAGCCCTGGGGGGCTCCAGTGTTCAACACTAGAGTGGAGGAGGTTTGGCTGCTAATCCGAACTGCCTGGGGTCTGTTTGTGTAGAGGTCTAATGACCAGTGGCAGAATTAGGTACTCAAGTCTAGAGGGCTAAGTTTACTATCAGTTTAATGGGTGAAATTGTGCTGAAGGCCGAGCTGAAATCACCAAACAAGATTCTGATGTAGGTGTTGTTATTTTCCAGATGAGTGATGACTGAGAGGAGAGCAGTGGAGACAGCATCCTCTGTGGATCTGTTGGCTCTGTATACAGACTGGTGAAGGTCCAGGCTGGCTGGAATGTTGTTTTTGATGCTGGAGAACCAGTTTCTCAAAGCACTTCATCAGAAAGGGGGTGAGTGCCACAGGGCGATAGTCATTCGGACTGGACGCTGCAGACTTTTTAGGGACAGGGACGATGGTGTCTGTCTTGAAGCAGGTGGGAACGCTCTCCTGTGACAGTGATATAGGGAAAATATTAGATCATATACAGTATCTGATAGCTGGTTGGTACATGTTCTTAGTACACGGCCAGCGATGTTATCAGGCCCAGCAGCTTTACTCATATTCACTCTCATCAGGGTTTTCCTCACATCCTCTGTGGATACTAACAGTGGGCGGTCCTCTGAGGATACTGACAGTGGGCGGTTCTCTTGAGGCGGGGCAGACTTGACAGCTGACTCTTTGTTTAGGAGATCTCATCTGGCAACATGGCCTCCCACATGATGCTCCTGCTTTTATAGGCTGTGACATTTTGGATCGATTTTACTGTTGAAATTTGGGGTGAAGGGAGGATACTTGGTGTTGGTAGGGCCGGTGGAGCATTGCTCCAGCAATACACCCACCAAGTGTAAGGTAGATGCGATGCACGGTTTAGTCATGGTGAAACAAGTGGTATTCACAGAAATGCAGTCTGGTTCATGGGAAAAAACATCAGGGGCAGACTCTACCATTAGAGTCATTAGAACAAGGTAGGGAACCTGGGGGCCAAACAGCTATAGATTTACCTGAAAGATAAATGTTAGTGGTTACATTGCAGATTCACATTTGATTAACAAAGTATAACGATTAAACATAATACATTATTATTCATTGAACTATCAAGCATCAAACCAGCAAACTTTGCAGCGAAAGCTTGGCTACCCCCGTCGATACCATGACATCTTAAATGATCCTCTAATATATGGATGATGGGGATTATAGCCAGTGGATGTTGAACAGGGAGTGAAGTCACTGTTGTTCAGTTTGACACATACACACACACACACACACACACACACTTTCATGTTCTCACCCTCTCACTTTCTTTTCCCTCTCATACAAAAACGCCAGCTGGCCGTACTTCCTGCATGATCATTGGTGTGCTTATGACTTTCCCCAAAAGTATGCAGTCTTAATTTGGTCACAGTGCATCATTACCTTCTGTGTGGAAACAGGTCTGAGAGGAATAGTTCCAGATCTTTGAGGCTGATGTTGGGCTCTACAAATAGAATTGATTTGAAAGGTTTTCTGCACACCATAGATCAGGTTAGAGCAGGTAGCAAAGCTTTGTATCACTGACTGATTTCAGAAGGATTCCTTTGACTCTTTTCTCCTTTCTATAGGGCACTGATACATTGCATTTTCTTATTAGCATATAATCTGATGATGTATTTTTAAGTGTCTTATTGCAGAAAGGAACTAAATGAAGGAAAGGGGAAGTAGGCCAATGCATCCAGCTTCTGCATTAAGATCCAGTCATTCCTAAAATGTTGGCTCTGAACTCTTTCTACCATTATGAAGAGTTGTTAACATACAGACGTTATCACTCACGCTGCAAGAAGACATTCATATGGGCTGCTCACCCCACCTCCACCGCCCCCCTCAGTCTTTTGAAGTTCTCCCCCGCTCTCTTCCCTCCTGCAAGCCCTGTTTAAATACAGAGGAGCACGTCTCAGAGGTCCCACGCTGTCGTTACCCTGCTCTTTTCAGCCGCTACTTAATTACATAACACACATACACCAGCTGGGCGAGGAATTCACTACTTAACTTCAAAGGCCACTCTTAATATATTACTCCATAGTTTTGCTCCCCCCCCCCCCCCCTCTAAGCTGTCTGTTCTTCATCCATCTTCTCGCGCTGTGTGTCCAGAGTACGAGGAGGAGTGGAGTGACTGGGAACCCTGCAGCATCACCTGTGGCCACGGCACCCAGAAACGCACCCGCTCCTGTGGATATGCATGTACGGCCACTGAGTCACGCACGTGTGACCTGGACAACTGTGCGGGTAAGCAGTTGAAACTCTGTCTGACTTGTGTAGCTGCTATTAACCACTTTTTTATGATGGTATTTAATACCATTTTTTATAGCAAAAGTAGCACAACAATGTTTTAAACTTAGTCATCAATCACCTGAAAATCAGCTCTCTAATATTTGCAGATTTATGGAGATGGGATAAACTACATTTTCAAAGCTACCAAGCTCATCTCACAGCAGACAAGAGGCCTCTAATTTATTAATTTCGGAATGATCATCTGCCTTTATAGGTATAATCAGCGTGGCAGGTCCAAGACGCCACTTTGTTTGAGGAGTATACAGTCAATGAAGATGACTGCTATCTAGTAAACATTGATGTAAAACAATGCATCATCTTCAGCAAACCTGGGCCAAAGTTGTCGCTAACTTTGGGGCTGACCCCTTCACTTTAATCAGCAGGTGGCAAGCAAGATGCAGGCTTTGTTCTTGAGCAGTTGTCGCATTTATACACCAACGGCCTAAACTGTACACACACACACACACACTGCTACATATAACAACTACAGTATGATCGATCAGTGCTAGGCTATGTTATCATTTGTACCTGTCCACACGTCTATTTGCGTTTTCGCATTGGCTTTATTTGTAATTGCGTGTTGGGATCCGGCAGGAGCGTGTTTGGATGAAATAAAATGAAAACTAAATTATTTACATTAATACAATTACTAATATCAATACGATTATTAACAATTATTATTATTAAAGTTAGCGGAGTAGGGGGGAAGTTATCCACTTCTCCTTTGGGATCCAAACTGTTTATTTTTCGACCAGCAAATGTAGAACTACGTATTCCTAGGTTTTCTTGAAAACATCAACATTGTTTGTGCCCCCTTACGTACGAGACGAATCACGTGGGATGGCGTGGAGCTGAAGGTAGCGCTGATGTTTATAGTCTCAGTTACGTCATGGCTGTATCACAGGGAACCCCCGTGGTGTGCTTATGGCCCCCGTCTAATGAGACCCCAGTGTTGGGTTTGGACCCAAATCTCACACATTGATGAGATTTAACTTCCGGTGGGGTTTGGTGTGGTTAAACTCAAATCAGGCTGTTGAACTGCTAGGTCGGCCCAATTCCTTTGTTTCAACGGCATGGTGAAGTCCCAACACGTGAAAAGTTTTGCGTGAACACACCGTAAGGACTTTGCTACTTGTATAATATTTTAAAACAGACATAAGATCAAATATAATCAAATACTTGGTCTGCACTTGGTCTTGCAGTTCCACAGAAGATAAAATCCTATAACAATCCTACAACAGACACTTAACTATTGCATAGTAAAACAGATATTGAAGTGTTAAAAGTCATTTTTATTCCTATTTTGTTCATTAATGTGTATGTAGAATGCCATCAGTGTGTTTTTTCAGGATATAATTTAAGCACCTTAAGACAAGTCATTTACCCTCTGTCCTGTAGACACTGCAACGCCAGTGACTGACCTAACACCCATCCAGACGACCAACAGCACAGAATCCCTGGACACAAGTACGTATCAAACTCCATGTTGTCAATGGGTAGTGGCCTGTACATGAAACATTATCTTCCATTCAGTGGTAACACACAATCAATCACACTGGGAATGCCTGGTTTTGATATTTAGAAATCTCCCTTCCTAGCATGTTGAGAGCTGCTCTTCTGCGTCTGTCAAAGAAACCATGAAACACTGGCCCTACCTCCCAGAAATGTTTTTATTGCTTTTTACTTTCCATTTTATTGCTCTCCTGCTGCGGAGCCTCGGCCAGAGAACACTATAGTTCTTTTCACTCTGCAAACATAAAGGAAACAGCAGGACAGGAGAACACAATCCAGCGTCTGACATGTTGCCTCTCAACCCTACATTTACTATAGGAAGACACTTTTAATTTCACCATGGCCAAAAATCTTTTTATTATTTTTCTTAGTCATTTCATTACACATCTATCTGTAACCTTGTTTTGAACAAATAGTCAAATAAACTATAAAGCTGCAGGAATAAACTCAGAAACTACACTAGAAACACTAGAAAGTTATTTTGTACATTCTTGTATTTCCACTGCATCATGAGAACCATGAAGATTAGGCAAATTAGAGTTCCTGAGAGGATCCCTAAAGCCCTGGAAAAGTTCCTGAGAGGGAAATGGGTTATTAGTTTACTTTGTTTTTGCCATTCCCTTCCCGTCAGTTTGCATTTATTTGAATTAGTTTTAGCTTTGTATCATTTTAAACTGAAATGCTGTGTGATGTGATTTGCATTGCATAATTGGCTGCACGAATATGGTCCCTTATCAATACAAATCTTTAGTGATTGCGTAACTAACGCTTAGTTCACATTACTCAGCTTTAGCCCAGATTTCCACTTGCCGATTTAAGGATTCATCTTGGTGAAATGATGAAATAATGAGTGTGACTCCCTCTCGCCGGTCAATCGTGTAGTGTGACAATCACTACAACTTGTGTAGTGTGAGCAGAACAGCAATCTGAAGACTTTGAAAGTTGTGTAGTGTGAACTAGAGGTTGACCGGTGGTCTTAATGATATGATAATAATACATGTATAATAATAATTATAAATACGATATAATGATGAGGAGATGATGAGTGATTAAGTGATTTATCAGCCAAGACCCTCTCCCAAGGGTAAAATCTGAATTAAAGCTGGAAGCTGTGTCGGAGGTACTGGCGAGATGCCGGCCTGACGCGGCCGCAAATGTCTGTGACCATCGGACAAGGCGCCTCGAGTTAAACGTTTTTTTCCGGCGTGGATAAATTGTGTATTGGAAATATTCCACCATTTCCTGTATCCACTGTATCCACAACATGCATTATGTTGCTTTGTATCAAGTGTAGACCACTGCTACGCCTTTCCATCGAACGTAAAGCTTTTGATAGCTTTTATTCACAAAGGTCTTTAGATTGTACTGACCAAATTTGAAGTGGATCTGGAGTCCGTTGTCCATTCTGGGCTGCTGTAGAAACATGGCCGACTCTGTGAAGAGGAGCCCCTTCCTATGTCCATAGAAATGCCTTTTTCGAAAACATAACAGTTCTTAGTATCAGGTCATTTAACTGATTAAAACATAGTTATGAACATTATTTTCCATTTTTGCCAATAAATTAAGCTAATTGAATTCACAACTAACTGAAGAATGTTAAGACTTTCTGTGAAATATTCAAACCTTTTCAAATCCCCCCAACCTAGACGTAGACAGCTGTGAGAAGTGGCTAAACTGCAAGAATGACTTCCTCCAGAAGTACCTGCACCAAGTGCTCACAGAGCTTCCCAGCTGCCCATGCTCCTACCCTTCTGAGGCCGTTTACAGTTCCGTCAACATCCAGGACGGAAAACATCGCAAGACCTTTCGCTGGATGGACGCAAGCGGACCCAAAGAACGCCTGGATATCTACAAACCTTCAGCCAGATTCTGCATCCGCTCAATGCTGTCGTATGACAGCACAACATTGGCAGCGCAGCACTGCTGCTACGACGATCAGATGAGACTGATAACGCGAGGAAAAGGAGCAGGAGCACTAAATCTGATCAGTACAGAGTTCTCACCAGAGCTGCATTACAAGGTGGATGTACTGCCCTGGATCCTTTGTAAAGGGGACTGGAGTCGGTTTCATTCAGTACGGCCGCCCAATAATGGGCTGGACTGTTCAGATAATCCCCCTGAACAAATGTTTCAGATGGAACTTAAAGAGGCCAGGGAGTACTGACAGTGTGGGGCTCAGGAGTCACAACAAGAAGGAATGACAACAAATCCCCATTTCTTTGGTTTGTTCTCTCCATCCTGCACAAGCACAGGAAAAACTGAACTGCAATGTTAATACAGGGTTTCTTTAGTCCTGTTGCCGTGCATGAACTCCTGACTGCCGAAATACTTCCTTTCAAATGATATGGAAATATGAATGAAAGACATGGACAACCAATACTGGTGAAGCTTTGTATACTTTCACTTTGTTCACAGCAACAAAAATGAAATAACACTGTCGTTGGAACCATTGGAAGGACAATGAAAATCAGTGCGGATGTTCTACTAGAACCTTTGTCAGTCAATCCCTGCTCCTGTATGTTCTTGTGGCATGTGTGTGTACAGTATTTGTGAGTGTGTACAGAGGATGCTCTTATTTATTGGCCCCTAAACTCTTTTAATCACATCTAGTGTCCGTCTAGCTGGTAAGCAGCGAATAAAGTCAAATGGACCTTTGGACTATAAATACTTTACTTTTTAATCTTTTCTAAATGTCTGACAGAATTATTGTCAGAGCATGTCTGGGGTTTTCTTCCAGGAACAATTCTGGTGTAAGTAGCCCCATCTGAAATTAACATCCATGTTGTGTATGGTATCATTTCCTTTGGTAAAAATATTTAACATTCCTTCAGCATTAACGTTTGAATTTAATTACACTAAAAAGTCAAATTGGATTCTGTTCACATACCATTTTCAAATATTTTTTAAGTTTGCCATCTACACTTGACATGCCCACACATATAAAAGGTGTTCACATCTCTTCACCCCACTGAACACTGTCTGTGGGAAGGAAGCCAGTGAGGGATCACATCCATGTCTCTACAACTTCTACCGTTCAGGTACCTGCGTGGAGCAGGGTGGGATGTGTTACACCCTCTTGTCACTAACACAACTTTTTGTGCCTGTTGTCCAATGACTGCATGAGAAAATAGAGCCATGTCTACACTGGAACTTCCAGATTCTGTTCCCAAAGTAATAAAATGAAATTCAAAAGGACATTTGAAATGCAAATTACTAATAATCCAGCCATATTACACAACTATACTCAACAATGGTAAATGGACTTGTACTTGTATAGTGCCTTTCTAGTCTTCCGACCATTCAAAGCTTTAACACCACATGTCATTCAACCATTCATACACTGGGTATGAATGGGTACATAGACTAATGGCAGGACTACCATGCAAGGTGCCACCTGCCAATCAGGACTAACTAACCTTTACCATAAGCATAGCCTTCGAGAGCAACTTGGGATTAAGTTTCTTGCACAAGGACACATCGACAGAGTGGAGGAGCCGGGGACAGTTTGTTTAGACAAAAACAAAAGAGCAAATATTGCTAATTTCTTTTTTAGTAGCCAATAAAAAAGGAAGCAAGTTCATCAGTGGCAACAACTATTCCAGACATTAGCTGTAACAATGGCAGGACAAACATGTTTTAGAGAACAGAAGTTACAAATAAATTTGCGTAATGACATTAGACACGAGCATTGCTGGATATTGTGTATGTGAACTTAAATACTACGTGTGATGCTGCTGGTAGCGGCTATGGTAGCAGCGGTTTGGACCAGGGGGAAATTGAAACTCATGTGCATGTATTCTCACTACTTCAAGCTAGGATAGGTAATGTATTTAACAAATCGTTTTTATAATTCTCTTTACATCCCTGTTACGACCGGTGAACCACAGGGAGAAACAGGACTCAAATGCAGGACCAAAAGCACAGGTTAAGATAAAACACACTTTGCTTGTAGGCAGAGGTTCGGACAGAACAGGCAAACAAATCAGGCAAAAACGTAGTCGCCCAAAAGCAGGCAGAGATCAGCAAAACCGGGAACATAATACTAGGAGAATCGCTGGAACACGTGACACAGAGGACTAAGACAAACTGGCACAGAGACAGGGGAACACAGGGTTTAAATACACGGGGGATGTGTAGGTGATTAGACACAGGTGGGATCAATCAGGGGCGGGGCAGACAATCACAGTGGTGGAAAACACAAAAGAGGCAGGAAGTGAAGTTATCTGAAATAAGAGGAGAGGTATAACACAAAATAAAACAGGAAATACTGAAATGACAAAAATAAAGAAATTGAACTAGGGTACATGACAATCCCAACAGCAATTAACAGATCAAATGCCATGACAAAAAAAAAGAAAATAATCCGCTATCTCTGGCTGTCACAAGACTATTATACTGCCTGCCTGAGCCTATTCTACATTGTATCCTGCCACAAGCTGCTAGCTTGACTGCTGTGAGTACTAACTTAGCCATGGTTGTTGTTGATAGAGGCTGTGGTTACACTTGTATTTTTTAATGTGACTTTTGTCATCCGATCATGCCAGTGACGAATTCACTGTCCACTATGTACACTCTAAGATTGGATGTTGATCACATTCAAATACGATCAGCCAGAGCAAAAGCCGAGGTGGCCTGGCTTGTATTGAGTTTGCATCTCAGTGAGGTATAGACAGCATGTGGGCAATAACCAGACAATTTAGCAATCATAGGTCTCGCATCATCTCACCCAACACGTGAGTTCCTCTCCAGAGGGGAGCAAAGGAACCCAGTGAGCATTTTCTGATGAAAAGACATTTAACAAACGACTATGATCACTTCAAAAAATGAAAGTTTGTTACACAGTATCATACTGTACATTGTGTGTGCCAAACAACAATGATTTGACCCTCTATTTGATTGCACATCACTTTGATGTATTCACTTCCTCCCAATCCAAACTGTATGTCGACCCACTCGCTTTCTGTAGTGTAATTTAGGTGTGAAATGGCCTTAAAACTCAATTTTATAATGTTAGACTACAGCAACAGCCCATGAAGCCAATCGCCAAAATCACACACATTTTTATGTTTACTGTTGGTCCATGCTGCAGTACACTACAAGTTAATATGCTAAAGCTAGCAGCCTATCCCGCATCGTGAGCAGCATAACATGATACTAATGGTGCTAATCTTTTGGAGCTAATGCTGCTAGCTACTTTTATTGGAAAAGAGTTGGCAACACTGGGCTGGGTTTTTCCGTTAGATACTCAGAGATACTCAAAATATAGTTTACTCTTGCTGTTACTCTTAACGTTGCTGACCCCAGCTTTAACACATTATATATCATCTGTATAATTAAAAACTTTTTTTTCCATGCAGGTTATGTGTGGGACCATTTTTCATACCTCTTCATCAGAGTCCTGTCATTGTGACTATTTTTACTTTTGCAGCCATGCTGTAATTGGGCTGTTTAAGTACCTCAAATAAGATACTAGTCATGGTGCATTTTGGTGTGATGACAACAGGTAAATGAAGAATACTTTTGTTCATTAATATGGAATATGTAAACAGAAATCCTCCTTATTGTTTTTACACTTTTTGTCAATAGCTAACAAGCATTGGTCAACACTGAAGACACTTTTTCAAAGCGCCTTATCCAGTCTGCATTACCAACATGCATCTCAGCCAAACAGTTGATCTCAGCTCCAAAACTCACACTTCATACATGTCTCAAAATGAGCTTCTTTGACCATAACACTGGCACTCAGAAAAGAAACATTGTCACTCATAACACACTGACTACAACAAACACATCACATAAATCACTATTATATTTGAAGTTTGAATGACTTTTCACATGAATCAGTATTTCATTATAGAAGAGGAATAACACCTTTTCACTTTATTAACTGTATATGTCACAAGAATTAATCAGAAATGCAGCAATTTGCTTCAATACACTTTATTTTTCATAGCATATAGTTATTTACTTGTGCAAAAAAAAAAGATCCTGAAATTCCAAATCTTTCAAAGAGAGACCAGGGTTTACAACAAGGTCAACAATTGTGGCCCTTATCTCATCAGAGACATCCGCTCTTGGTCTTCCTCTCCTTTGTCCTCCACACATTCTCCCTCTCCCTGCCCCTCTTCTTTCCCCACCAACCTGTCTTCTCCCTCCATGTTTTCATACTAAATCAATCTTAAGTCGTCCCCTGTTGTCTAAAAAACGGACCTCTGGGTAGGATTTCAGCTGACATTGCAATCAGCTGTGGAATGATTATTATTACATTTTATTCTAAATATTCTTTTAAAATATAGATTTTTAATATATTTTAAACAGTTACTGCAGAAATTCATGAAAGTTGCCATCATTCAGCTTTGAACGTGTTTTGTTTGTTGTTATTTAGCATTTGAAAGAATGTGCTGCAAATATAAAGTGTTTGGAGGTGGTGGAGTATGAAAAGAGTTCATGGATTTTGGAAAATGTGGTCATTGAATGCTTTTGGAAATAATGAGTGAGCATGCCTGAGGAGTGATTGGCTGATGTATGAGAAATAAACTACGGGCTTAGGCATGCAAGAGTATAGTCTTCCTGACTGGACTTACGCTAGAGCTTCATTTCTCATTATGCCATTCTTTCTGAATTAGTCGGTTTAAAAATAATAGCGCCAGTGCAGCCAGATTTAATGCACAAGTGTAGACCAACTCCTTTAGAAACTATTGTCCACACATCTCCAGTGTGGGACCCAGTGTGCCCGAGGATCAAGGTAACCCGATAATGTTACATTGTTGATTTGAACTCATCCTCTTCCCCTTTGGTATTAGTGCTTGTTTGGGCTCAGTTGTTCCGTTGAAGATATTGAAATATTTTCCTTTTCCCTTGGTCGTTGCATTCCATCATACGCAAACCTTGAGTGTTCTTTGACACTTGGAGTGAAGTTCTGAAATACTGGGGTGAGTGTGAAGGGGAAGGTGAGAAGTGAGACAGTGTTGATGGAGGAAAATCAGACTGATTTGTGTGTGTGTGTGTGTGTGTGTGTGTGTGTGTGTGTGTGTGTGTGT
>NW_022280066.1:2306407-2324351 GCF_004355925.1 Anarrhichthys ocellatus | reverse complement strand
TGTGTGTGTGTGTGTGTGTGTGTGTGTGTGTGTGTGTGTGTGTGTGTGTGTGTGAGAGAGACAAAAAAAGCCTTGGAAGTAACAGAAATGTTTAGTTGACAAAAATAAATGCAATTTTCCTTTTATTTTCACTGTTTTAGGTTTGACTTGACAGTAAATAGAATACTAAATGGAATAGAAGAAGGGAAGAAGAATGTGTGAAGAGGAGCCACAGGAAGTTGATAGATAGACTCGAACAACCACGCCTCCTCTTAGAGTATATGTGTGTACGGGGTAGTCGACACTGGAGGGGAAACAGGGACTCTCTGTAAACATGCCAGTCTTTTTAAGTCTCTTCCTCCTTCCCTCCTGCTGTTCTGAGGACTGTTGCTCAACTATGTTGGGTGAAGACACTGACAGCATGTTGTTTTAAGAACAGGGCGCAGGAATTCCCTCTTGGCTGTCTTTGATGATCACACGTTACATTAAATGCAAAGAAAAGAAAAACAAACACAAAAAAACATGACAAAATGTGACTCACACATACATTGTCATATACAGTACGTGAGTATTGATTACTTTCTGTTACCTTTGGATGACCTCAATACCAAATATGTAAAATATGCCTGTTAGTGATTAGCAAGCTAAGTAGAAGTTTGAGAAGAAGAGGTATTCTTACCCTGCCGTTACCTGAAGTAGCAAGAAGATAAATAGCAACAGAGACAATGTGTAGGCAGACTTTAGAGTGGGAATACTTGGTGGTTTGGTTTGTTAAGTACAGAAATACACAAGTGAGAGAGTCCGCTGCTGGTATTGATGAAATACTTACCCAGTGGGAGCATACCTGTCAATAACAGGTGCCATTCTAAGAGACTTGTGTGGTGAAATGTTCATGGTTCGTTTTTTATTTTAAAATTGGAATCCTGCTAATAATCCTCGTTTTCATTTACCTGGCAGGGGAGTCATTGCATTCCGGCAGAGCTGACCTCTGCAAAATCCCTAAATGTGAGTTTCTGGTACTGGAGGAATGCGTTTGCACGTTCCCCAGGGATGCCTGTAGCTCAGTGGTTAGAAGTTTGGCAGTTCCAGCTTTGTTGCCAGCTCCTATTGTCCATATGTCGCTTTAAACGCTATTTACAGAAATATGTATGTATTTGTTAATGTCATGTCAATAATCTAAGATGTCCCCTTGTTCCCTGTTAATCCATTTTCACATTGGTGTTTTGCAGAAACCTAGAGGTATAAAGGGATGAATCTTATTTGCCTTCAGGCAGTGTTTAGTGCTACAGGTACAATACCAAGAACAGCTGGAAGCCTGCTGGTCAGTGCCAGGAATCAATACACACAGCTTTTAATTAACAGTCAGACTTTTAACCTCAATGAGAAGCTGGCACTCTTCAGCAATTACCAGCTGACTGGTAGCAGTCTTATTCGGGTTGGATTGGGTAGGGGGATGAAGGCCATGAGTAATGGATCCCTGTGTTAGTGCAGGTTATCTTCCAGCTGCTCCAGCTGAATAAACCCTGGGATTTCTATGCATTAGCAAGTCCAGGACCCAGTGGATAGTCTAATCAGCCTCAAGTTTCATGCATCATCCCTGCTCTGAGCTGACTCCCTGGGTGGGACAAAGATTGTAATAATTGAACTAAATGTTCGTCCATAAGCGCTGTAATCAGGGGTCTCCAGATACAAGCCATTATGCATTATTAGCTTCCCTCATTATAAAATGTACCAGTGCTTTTATATATTTGAATCCATTTACTACAAAGCACATATGTGTTGACATAACTGCTGACCATTTGTCGAAGCACGCTGTTTTTCAGCTGTATTATGTCCGTCCAGGCAGCTAAGACAGCACACCAATTTTATTTGAAGTGTACAGCAGCACCCACATCGTGTCCACACAAACAGTGCTACTGCTGCTAAGCTACTGCTAGTCCTTCTTTCTACATAGAGTTTGCCTTTCATTATGGCCAGAATGTTTCATTTCATTTTATTATAAAAGAAAAGTAAAGAAACGTGTACTCATTTGTATATAATCCACATTTAAAAGCTTGTACTACTATTGAGTCATAGAGCCGTGTAAGTTGGTCTATTTAATGATAATAATAATATAATAACAATAATGATAAAAGTCTTGCGCTAACAAATGAAGAGATTCTGTCCACAGAATCTTTTTTACATGGCTGTGACATGTTCTTCAGTTATAGACATAGAAACTGAAGTAATGTTGGTGGTATGAAGATCAATAAACCGATCGATATAAAGATCGTTTTTACTGTATTTTTACTGTGAACCGTGTGGAAAGGGAAGAAAGAGGCAAGACTTTGAATCTCTAGACGAGACACATGTGACAGGCATGTCAAGCAGGCATTATGGCTGCTCCAACCTCTTCTTGTGGGCACCGAAATAAAAAGCAAGCGGTTCCCGGGAAGCACACACGCTGCTCATGCAGACAGTGTGACCCGAGCTCAGGTGAGCTCTGCTCTGCGTCTTCTAGAGATTTGAGGTCTTGCCCATTTTTTCCTTGTGTCATAGCAAACAAATACATTAATATTTTCTTTTGACAGTATATTAATATCATACCAACAACATTACTACAGTTTCAATATCATTATCTGTAGAACATGTCATAGATATAACAAAGTGATTATTTAATTTTAACTTAACACGCAGCGCGTGTCCTGGTAGATCTGTTAGCTGTTACCTAACACACCGCAAACTGTCAGAATAGTTGGAGAGCGGAGATGCTCTCAGCTGTGTTAACACTAGTGGCCCCTACTGGCTGGAGGCTGGTGGAGTAGTGATTGAGGAGTCAGCAGGCAGTCAATGGCAGTATAAAACAGGCAATAAAAGGTGTTTTGAGAAAGTGTGAGTCACCGCAACCACGATACTACCTTGAGCAAGCACCATAACTGGGCCCCCAAAGTATTATGCTGTCTGCTGCAGCAGAATGCAAGATCAGCTGTGGACACTGGCAGAGATAATGACATTTTAAAATAAATGTAATGGCCATTTTGAAAGGAATTGGCAGCAGGGAGCGCTGCAGCGGCTACGCAGTCTGTGAAGACATAAACAACCTAATAGTACAGAAAACAGGAAACTTGTAAATTGACACATTGGGACACAAACACTGATGTAGAACACCGCTCTCCTTGCTAGCAAAGTACATGCTGACCATGTGTGTGCAGAATGCATCTCTGTGAACGCTTCGCTTTTGACTGCAGAACTCGGTTCTCCGGATCATTTCATTTTTACCTCACAGTGTCACTCCTCACAAATCTTCCACACGCGTTTTGCTGGGCCTTTGCCTCAGTTTGCAGCATCCTGAATTTGAGTTTATCGGCATCCATTTGTGTCTTTTGCATGAAAATCATGCCATGTCTAGGATTTGCTTTGCATTTTGTCTGAACACACTTTTACAATCTAGACGGCTGCCACAGTTCTACATCAGTTTCCTTACTGGTTCGGTAGCTATGGCCAGCCCTTACTCAGGGATTTGGATCTTAATTTGGATGCTTGGCTTCTTAATCAAAGCTCTTGATTCAAGAGTTTAAGGGAAACTTAGATGGAAGTATTTCCTTTCTTCAGTCAGGAACACTCTCGTCATAGATCTTTAACCATTTATTTCAACAAATAGAAATACAGTTAGACTTGGCGCTGGTGGCTCTGCTCTTAAAATGCTCCTTGGATTAGCCAAGCACCTACTAAGCCAAAACAGGGAGCACCATGCATAAGCCCTCCGGGTACACAGGAATGAGCCCGAAGTAAACTGAATACCATTTCAACCATTTGCGATGCAAAATGAACTCTGAACTAGAAAGGGTGGAAGCTGGGGTGGAGGAGGCAAAGCTTTGCCAGCAGTACGGTCTGTAACAGCATTGGTGTAGAAAGGATCAGTGAGGAGGGAGTCCTATTAAATGAACCTCCTTCAAGTGAGGGTGGGCTGTGATTGGTGTGTGGCCGATTGGAAGCTATGATTCAATCAGCTGGCTGTCAGCTAGTTACAGCTGGGGGCGTATGACTGCAACTATCCTCACAAATAGAAAACTTATTGATGATAATGATAAAGAGTGAGAAGTAAAATTGAAGACTTTTATTTCAGTATTTTCCATTAGTTAAGTTTTTTATGTAATGACATAAGAAAAAAAAAAGGTAATTTCGACCAAGTCAGGATGCAGCAGAATGACAGGAAGAAGTTAGCACTGTGCATCGACACATCTGCAGTTTATGTAAGTATTCCAAAGCTCTTTGGACATGTGCAAAGGAGGGAGCTGCTGCAGGCTTAGTGCTCAGGGACTAGTAAGGAATGTGCCTTTTCACTTGCCCAGGAGTGAGTATGAGTAATCCAATCTGTGCAAAAAGAGGGATAAAAAACCAGAGCAAAGCATATTAATGAGACAAAAAAAAGTTATTGTTTCTCTGATACCGTTCCATAAAGAAAAACATCTGTTTAGAGTTCACGTTTGCACGGAAATGCACTCTGCATTACACTGCTGGCACCATATTTCATTGACAAGTAAGACTTGGCACCAACTTAAGTGCCGTTTCTCAGTTACAAACTTTGTGAAAGTTTACCTTTTCAAAGCTTAAAAGTCCAGGAACAAAGGCTTTTGTTTTACTTTTAACACTTGTGGTTTTTCGAGAAGTTTATAGTGAGGCACACATCGTTAAAGTGTGTATACAAATAGAATGTGATATGTAGAGAAATATGTTGCAACCTACACGTTTGGGTTTGTTAATGTTAAGTAACAGGAATTCATGATGAACTCCTGCATGAATCAAGGCATTATGTGATCAGGAAAGATGCATTTCTCAATCATGTTTAAGTAGCCTTCTTATAAAGTGTTGTTTTAACTTGATTTCAAAGGATGGTAAAGAATGTTTAGTTAATTTGTTTCAGGCATAATTTGTATAGTACATTTTAAACACAATCATGGGTCTACGACACAAAAGATGCACTGTTGAAACCCCTTATGACAAATAGTTACTCTTTGACATAAAGAGCCAAACCAAAACTTTGTATTGTTATGTGTTTGTTAGCTTAGAATGAGCCCTTCATTTAAAGAGAGGGAGCGGGTGCTCTTCACAGAGTCTAATATGTTGCACTGCCATGTCTCTACAGTAGCCCAGAATAGACAAACTACACACTGGATCTAGCAAGAGCCTTTCACGTGTTTATGGTTCCTGAGGTCCACTGTTAACATGACCCGTCAGATGGTTTGACAGTGTTCTGGGAAGCCGTCATTCGAAACAGTTCGGAAAACGACTTACACTTTCAAAAAAACATGTAGCAAGTCATTGGATGAACCGTGTAAAACAGAGCTGATCAAAACAGAATCCTGTTTGTACGTCATTAGAAGTCCCAAGCCATTTATGGGTTTCTTGGTTTCTTGGTAGTTCTGCAGGTGCACTTTCAGCTCGGTGACCCCACTCACGGAGCTCTGCAGAATCCACTGCTGTCCGCTATTGTGATGTTCTAGCTGTCACGGACCTTACACAACCCAAAGCAAAAGAAAGCTACTTGTTCTGTTGTTGGGTGCATGAACCAACAGAAAAGTCTTAATGTAACTTACTTCCATCACTGGAGGACTTAAACTACCAGTGGATTGACTATATTTTTAGCTGACATGTCCTCACAACAACAGGAAAAGTCTTTCTCAACGAGGGTCAGTAACATCTTCAAAAAGGAAGTACTGGATGGATCTGCACCATCTGTCTGTGAGCCAACTTCAAACCTGGAAGCTGTAAGTTTAGCCATTTGTATATTATTTGAGTTATTTCAACTTCAGTAAATGATCTGGACAGTTTACATATTGTACAAGTTATGGCTCCGCGACTTTTTGCATTATGTGTAGGCCTACTCAATGTATATTTCAGTGTCAGTCTATGAACAAAGAGCTTTATTTTTAAGCATGGTTTTTGTCATTTTCAAATTTACAATTGATGATCTTGTGGTATTAGACAAATATAACATGTTCTGTCAAAAAGGCTTTATGTAATTACTCTATTCAAACAGGTAACAGGTGATGCATGCAAAGGGGCTAAAGAAACCAGTAGTACTGACTGGGAGCAACACATCACATTCATCTGTTTGAGTCAAACTTTATTTGCGTAGACAGATGAATATACAATATTCTCAACAGTATTTTCAAAGAGTTTCAAACATAATTTGCTGCTTTGAAACATTCACATGTGTAGTCATGTAAACATAACAATCAATATACCGTTAATATGATACCGATAGTCACTCTAATTACAATACAGTTAACATGCTAACATGCTACCTATGTATCTCACGTGGATGCTCCACCTCATCTCTATTGATGTAGACAAGGGTGTGTGTGTCTTCAAACTTTTTTTACAGTTCACTTTATTTAATGTAATTTCAAATTAAGTTCATGCAAATGGAAAAGATGATGCAATTTTTTATGGCAGAGGTCTTCAACAGGGGGTTCGCGGCCCCTAGGGGGTCCGCGGAGGTACTGCAGGGGGTCCGCGAAATTTTTGGTTTATGGCATCTGCATAGTTTTTATTTTCAAATGCAAAGTTCTTGGATTAGGTTGAATAGTACCTAATTCATTTGACCATGACTATTAGTTTTAAATGATTGTATACTTATACTCACATACAGTTCTGTGCCTGGGGTTAGGTAAATACTTTCGTCAGTTTTATGCAACGCACAATATTATTCATCCCTAAAGCAACACAGCCAGCTTCCACAGCAGAGATGCTTTGAAGAACGCACAGTACTATACTAACTTACAGTCCCTCTCACAAATAAACAAAACAGTGGTGACATCCACCACTTGGTTCAAAACGAGTACAACCGCACAGTCAATGGGTTACACCTATGATGTTGACTTCAAGGTCTGCAGCGGGGAGGACGTGGGTTTAGGTTCAAGATAATGATACCTACACAGGAATTAGTTTGGACTGAAAACAAACCATTGTAGGAACACAAGTAGGGGCGGGGCCAGAGGCCTTTGCTTTACTTCCTGCTGGGAGATAAGATGAAAACAAAGCTTTGAGAGTCGGTCAACAGGGTTAGTAACAAGAGGTCTGCAAAGGCATTACAAACCAGGTTTATGGCTGCTTGTGTGACGTGATATACCGTAGATGAGTTACTGCTGTGTTGGTGTAGAGGGTACCTGGTGTGGGCTCAGAACACATGCACACAAAATGAACTGTGGCTGTACCATTGTGCTGATTGAAAGAAACAATGAAGGTCATTATTTCATGTTTATGTAGATAGTTAAGTTTATTTGCATTTAGAAAGCACAGATAATGTGACTGACTGTGACAGCTACTGGACAGTACAGTGTGGCAATGTGGTGTCAGCAGTGCTAGCATGGACATAATATTAGTGTCCCCCCATATATTTGTGCTAAAGACGTATAAGCTCATTAATATAGGCTATTAACCTCAGTGATTCTGCACCTCCACTGCATATTTAAAAGCCCTCATTCCCAGTAAGTCTGTTACCTCTTCAGCGAAAACTGGTCCACTGGCTGGTCAGTTTTTTCAAACTCATGCTGTGTACCCAAATTTTATTGAAACACACACATAACTAAATAAATTGATGACATTTAGGACATCTCCAACAAGCTTTCTGACATGTTCCTATCTTCTTCTCGTTACATTTCTAAATTAAACTGGAAACAGTGGCTTAAAAAACAGTCTCTCTGCAAAATGAAAGTTATGAAGCTCTAGCGTAAGTTCAGTCAGGAAGACTTTACTCTTGCCTAAGCCCGTAGTTTATTTTTCATACATCTGCCAATCACTCCTCCCGCATGCTCACTCATAATTTCCTTGCTGTCATTGTTCGAGGCTGTCAATCATACCATCAGCTGTTTAGATCAGCTGGTCTCCTTTATCCAATAGCACAACGAAACAATTACATATCCCATCATCTTACTGCTGTCTCTTTTAAACATGATTGTCTCTCTACCTTCAGTAAGTTCATGCTGCTGTTACGCACCCCTCCACCTCCCAATCTCCGCCCAATCTTGGCAAATTCATCATCTTCATCAACTCATTATTCTGTCAGCCTCATCACCACCACCAGTGTCTGGACTCCATGAGGGGATTTATCTGCTCAGGGTAGACCTTCTTTGCATCCTTTCCAGCAATGCATCCTGGCTTTAATCGCACCCCCACCACAAAGACACTGGCATACTCCAGAAATGGCCTGACCACAGCAGTGTAGATGGTAACAAGGTCCTCAGAAAGTGGAGCTTTTAGGCGTGAAGGCTTTCCTCACCACATCTTCAATGTGGGTTTCCCCACTGAGGTCAGAGTCCAGGTGAAAGCCTTGGTACTTGGTGGTGGTCATGACTGGAACTTCCTGTCCTCCAAAAAACAGAGGATTAGGTTGTGGTGAATTTCTAGAGAAGCAGATTCTCACAGAAACTGAATTTTCTCCATTGAGCAGCTGCATCAAGCTGCTTGCATTCCATCACCACTGAAATGTCACTGTGAATATTGATTAAGGGAATAAGCTCCAGTGTGTTTCTCATTGATTTACCATATTGGCACTGGGTTCCCCCTTGAAATGTCGGTGTCGAAATGCTGTCACCGCCTCACTGGACCACTGGGGACTGAGCAAACGAGAGGGAAGAGGAAGTCAAAGAGAAGTGATTATAGAGAGAGAAAGAGGCAAACAGGAGTTCTCTAATGTTCCCCAGTGATCACATCTTTTGAACTTTGCTTCAGAAGAAAGCAAAAAAACCTGAGAAGGAAAAGTAAGAGAGGCGGTGGAAGGACGAGATGATTACACACAGACACACTCAGGCATGTGTTTTATGAGCCTTAGAGGGGCAGTAAATAGTGGCCTGTTGTGCAAAGAGACCACGAGGCCAGATGTCTGAGTTCACAACATACACAAACATACACACACACACACACACACACACACACACACACACATACGTGTTGTATAGCCAGGAACACACACACATACACACACAAAGATCTCTCACAGGTTTTATCTAACAGATTTTTAGCACTCAATCTGATATCTGTGGCTTTTCTGTTCCTGATTAAGCCAGTTGTGTGTGTGTGTGTGTGTGTGTGTGTGTGTGTCTGTGTTTGTGTGTGTGTGAGCTGCTAATAACTGCCGCTCATCCTGAACACAGCTCCCTCTCATTCAAGTGCAGATCAGGGTGTGCACTTTGACATTAATGCGGCCGAAACTTGTTTACTCCTGAGCCACTTCCCAGAATTGATCTAATTTATTATCAACCTTGCCAAAACCCTCCTGCCAGAGCGAATTCAAGCAAGTGAAGGCAGGACACAACACCAGAGCTTCGAACAGAACTGCGTCTGTGTCTTTGGCTCCGATGCAAGACATATGTCAAGATTTCAGGAAGCAAATATTTTAAAGGTATTTAGAGCAGTTGAAGGGTCTTATTAGAGGTGCTGGGGCTGAGGGAGAGAGTGTGCACATATACAGTACCAATGGTACCCTGGTAAAATGTGCTGATAGCTGTCTGAGGACCTGTAAAAACACTTTCAAGGCCTGATTCAGTCCAGGATTAACTGGGATTTAAGACGGCCAAATCTAAGGTGTTTCTCAAACTGAACAGAGATCTTTGTTGCACAAGAAGCTTAGCTATGAATAAAGTATAGTAAAAAAAAAAAAAAAATATATATATATATATATATATATTTTATATATATATATATATATAAAATATATAAATATATATAAATATATATATATATAAAATATATATATATACAGTATATAAACTTTTTTCAATTGGCATACACATGCAATACATACATGACATTTTACCTCTGCATTTAACCCATTCTAAGAATTAGGACTGGGCTGCTGTAAAGTGCCATCAGTATCTCACTCAAGCACACTTCAACATAGGTATGGAGAGGAAGAGCCGGGGATCAAACCGCCAACCTCGTGGTTAAAGGACTGGCAATTGGTCAATGGCCAAGCTGAGGTCAGTTTACAGATGTTTTTAGTTTTATAGTCTCAGCTTTCAGAATGTCCTTTCATGACTTTCCAGAGACCAGCTTTCTGTACAAACCTCTCACCAGTTTGTTTCTGTACAATATAATGCAAGTACTGAATATTCCTAAAACTTCTTGCGCCCTTCTTTTGAGAGTTCATTGGCCCGATCTTACGCCCTACTATATGTTTGTCTTTCAAGTGTTAAAGGACAACTCAATAATAATACATCACATTTATCTAGTGCTTTTCAAAGTTCTCAAAGAGCCTTTACATACTGTACAATAACATTTTAAAAAAATAAGAATAAAAGAGTTTATTAAGGACTTGGTCAAAGGGTACCTTAGAGGATACTGTTGCAGTAGTCAAATCTGGATGTTCCAAATGCATGAACGAGTGTTTCCTTAGCAGTAACTGACGGTGAGGGTCAGAGGCGGGCTACGTTACGAAGGTGGAAGAAGGCTGTTTGGGTGATGTGGTTGACATGGGGCAGGAACGACAGGGTTGAGTCAAGAATGAGTCCAAGGTGCATATACTTACTCTTCCCTAATCTTTTGTTTGGGGAAGTTAACTCTTTAAATTATACATGAGACATGTATTCATGTCAATGATAACACATTTATTTTAATTCATTTGTAAACCAATGGACTGTAATGGACTTTAATGTGTGTTTCAGCACATTCTCTGCTACGAGACCATCAGAGAGTAGATTGGTTATTTCTATATTTTATTCTGGTTCTGGTGAAATGAGATGAAATGCAGGCTCACCAGTCCTTCAGCTCAGACACTAGAGGGGCCTCTGGCATCGACCAACCCTTCATGGACAGACCCAGATCCAGCTTCCTTTGACCTGCAGTCAGAATCTTCGGCAGGAGGAGCAGAGCTTCACTTTGCTGCTCGGGGGCCAAAACCAACATCTCACAGCTGGAGACCCAATACGTACTGCTGGGCCCACTGGAGGGAAGGGAGGCACAGGAGAACCAGAACCAGGACCGCTTAGAGCAGACTGTCACACCCTGCTGCAGTAAAGTGAAAGGTTTTTTTAAACAGAATCCGGTGCTAAGAAACACTACCACTTTCGACCACAATGACCTCCAAAATCAACACAAAATGTCACTTCCTTGTAGCTTTAAAGTTTATGTTTTATAGACATCTTCAAAGAAACTTGAGAATATTCTCATACTGTCAAGAATTCTTTATTTTCAAAAGTTTGTCCTTAATATTTGAAACAAGATTCATTAAAAGACTTAAAAGATTTTTCAATCCAAGAAAAAAATGAGACAACATCCAGTTTTCAAAATAAGATGTCAACAAAGTGTATATACAATTGCATGTGTTAAACTATATTCACACTAAGTATAAAACATGTTACCTGCATCTCGTCAGTTAAAGGGAAAATACAACGAAATGTGCGTGATGTGTCTTAATCTGACATTCAGAACATTTCTGACCACATCCAAACAAAAATCAAACATCTTAACTGTACCAATTAAGATATTTTATGAAGTAAAAACTGTGAACTGAAATTGTGCCTTCAAATAGCTAATTTCTGACATTTTTAAGGTTCTATGAAAATATTTTTCTTAATAATTCCATACAATGACTGATGCGTATGTGTTCAGGACATATTGGACTCCACCAATTCTAAAAATCTGACATTTTTACTGTACAAATTAAGAGATTTTCTAAAGTAAAAGTTATACATTTGTACATTCAAAAAGCTAATTTCCTATTATTTGAGACATCTCTGACTCCTCCCATGGTGAAAATCAAACATTTGTACTTTACCAATTAAGACATCTTTCAAAGTAAAAGTCCTACATTTGTTCCAGGAAATATCTAATAACTGAATATTTGGGGTCTTAATAATTCCAGACGATGGCTGATGCATATGTGTTCTGGACATCTTTGACTCCAACCCTACTGAAAATCAATTTTACTGTACCAATTGGTTACTGTACCAATTAAAATATTTTACAAAGTAGAAGTTATACATTTGTACAGAGAAACGTGTCATTTCTGAATATTTTAAGTGTTATAAAAAGTATTTTCTCAATAATGAGGTGCTATAAAAAGAGTTTTCTTACCAAGTCCAGACAATGACTAATGCATATGTGGTCAGGACATCTTTGACTACACATATACAGAAAATTAAACAATTTTTACTCTCCCAATTAAGAAATTTTCCAATGTCCTACTTTTGAACATTCAAAAAGCTAATTTCTGAATATTTGAGTATTTTCTCAGTAATTCCACACAGTGACTGATGCATATGTGTTCAAGACTCCAACAACAACAACATTTTTGTCTAGTTTTTGTCTGTGACATTTCGGTGTCATTTTTCTAATGTTTTTAATTTACATCCTGCAACCAAGCCGACAGTGTCAACAGAACTACTACGTGCCCGTGGTGTCCACAGCTGTCCGTGTCCGTTTGGGTGTATAACCTAACTGAGGCTCAACACTCATCAAGTAGGGTCCCGTTGTATTTCCTCAGGTCTGTTGTCAATATGTCTAATATAAATAAGCCACTAGTGATGGGAACTACGGCCCTATGAAGGGAGCTGGATCTTATGGCTCCATTCCTTTTCGTTCTTTTCATTCCCTTCATTCAAGGGCAGCAATTTTTCCATTTTCGCAATATAGAAAAATATAACTGATAATAGAACTTTCAATTTTGGTAAGCAGTGTGACATATATCATTTCTGGCTACCGTATTTGTTCTGATTAGGAATTAGAGTCACAACATTTCCTTATGGTGCAAGAGACAGAATATTCTTTACTCAGATGGTTAGAAGTCTTCAGAACAGCAGTATACTGCTGGCTATTTATTTTTCATAAAAACGGGCTTAGCTGTGTGACTCAAATATAATGAGAGTAGATCAGAGACACAAACGGGCAACTACCTGAATAGATCTGAGCGACTCTGATCACACAGCACGTCGTCATCGCAGAAGAAAGATTATGTTTGTGAGGCAGGAAAACGTGTTCGGCCGCTCTTTCTTTCATGTTGCTGCCAGTGTTGGTCTCGTCTCTATCTGTTCAGCTTTATTTTGGATTGGGATCTAATTAGGTGCGGGTTCCTTTCAGATCCGGTCTGTTCCGGTCCGGATTGTTCTCTTTGTTGATTGTTCTCTTTGTTGATTTTTGCAAATGCAGGTGCTTGGATTCAAGACAAATTTACACCGAACACGTTTCCCATCAATATAGATATACATTAGATATGAAGTAAATATTTATACAATGTGATTTATTTCTGTGTGATTCGGAATGTGATTGAACATCAGCCCTTCTAGCTGCATTCACTCAGTATAACATGGATGCGTGGTGGTATTTTCCATGTTGAATGTGAGATTAAAACTTGTAGACCATGTAGCAAACGCAAGGACAAGCTACGAATATGTCAGTTGTAGTATTTGAAATGGTTTCCTCGTGTGTACCACAGAGTTTGTGTTGTGCCTGGACGCGTCGGACGTCTTCCTGAAGGATCGGTTGATGATGCTGCGTTGAGAGGCTGGCACGGGAGCCTAACTACGAGCACGAGCACTTCCTGCGACGACTGGCCAGATGCAGAGGGGACAACAAGGAGGATGGAACTGCTGTAAACTACTTTGATGAGCTGGACATCACCCCTCTGTACCTGGGTAATCCATGACGCATCACTACGCCTTGCTTTTTTGGAAGCCTTGAATTACAGATGAGATAGAGCGTGACATTCTCCAGTAATATATTTGTGAACTTGTGACAACAACTGCTGCTGTTAGGTGAACACAGCTCGTGTTAGCTTCAACTGCTGCCAATATGATTGTAAAAGTTAAGTCAATAAATAAATAAAACATAATGAAGAAGTATTAGATACTATTTTCATATTTCAATAACAATTTCACTTTGAAATGATAGCAAACAACCTCAGAGAGTCACTCAGACAATATCAGGAAATAATGTCATACACATGCTGTGTTCCCTCTAAATTCAGATGAGTTTACTACACAGATCAGCTGAATGTGTACGAACATACGCATTATATTACATTTTAGAGAAAGTACTGAGATATGAATGATGTCGCAGCATTGTTCAGAAATATCAAGATAGTGTTTAAAAGTCATATCGACCAGCTCGACCTTAACCGTGACGAGGGCCAAATATAACACGTTTGAAGTAAGTCATCAGAAAAGCCTTTCACTGACAGATGTTTTCATCATATCATCAAACCTCACTGATTTCCTTGTCGTCCTCTCCACAGATCACCAGTAGTGATGAACCTGACTGCCTGCTGCTGATGCAGAAGATCTTCAACACTGTGGGCCAGCCCAGGAACTAGGGCCCCGCCAGCCAGGAGGTGGAGGAAGAGGAGAGGAGGAAGGCTGAGGAGAAGATGAGGAGAGAGGCCCAGGAGCAAGCTGAGGAGGACAGGAAGGAGGCAGAGGAGGCCAAACACAGGGCTGCACACTGGGAGGAGTGGGTAGGTACTGGGAGGAGAGCTGGGGTCTGGTTGTTGGGATGTTGTTTGAAGAAGGATTATGTGATGCTTCACAAACATATCAAAGCTGATAGTACACACAAGTTGCAGGCATTAGATGCAGGTCAGGCCGCGTGCCGTATGAAAAGACTCTCAACTTATTAGGTTTTACGTGGTCTTCCTCATTGGATGGAGTTTGCTCTGTTGTGAACTCGGGTCTAGATGTGCACCATGTGTATTCATCAGACAGACGGCAGCAGTGTGCGTGTCACATTAAGCACACCACAGGCTGCAACTGAACTTTTCTTTGTTTTGTTAAAGGAACAGCGTGTAACATTTAGAGGGATTTATGGGCAGAAATAGGAGGTTACTCCTTTAGCGGAGTCCCATTTGGGGTCTTTTTTACAAACGAATGAAACCATTTTTTTATTGTCATATACATATACACATACACGAAATTTGACCTCTGCATTTGAGGCTGCCAATGACAGGCACCCGGGGAGCCGGGGGTTCAGAGTCTTGCTCAGGGACACTTCGACACGTGACACGTCCCTGCGGTTACCAGACAACCCTCTTAACCCAGTGAGCCACGGTCGCCCCCTTACCAAAACACTGAAGACTCAATTGTACTAATCCAGTGTATCATTCACGTGTTTGATAGAGAACCATGTTTGATGTGTTTGAATATAAGATTACGTATATTAATGATGCATTAATATGTGTCACACTAAGAGTTTGGAGGAGGTGAGGCAGCAGGAGGAGGAGGTGCTGGAGGCCGAGTCGGTCCCCATGAGAAACTATCTGATGGCGCACGTCATGCCCACTCTGACCCAGGGCCTGATGGAATGCTGCACAGCCACGACCACAGGGCCCCGTGGACTTCCTGGTATTACCCTGAGCCCTGGCAGTAACTCATTCTTATCATCTGTCTTCTTGGTTTTGTCTCTTGTGGTTTGTCTGGTTCCTGCTGAGATCTTGATGAAGAACAATCCCTTTAACTACTGAAAGTGGAGGTCATTCCCTCTCCTTCTACCTGATGTGAAACAAACAACATAAACTGGAAAAACCAATGTTTTTTTCTCCTAATTTTCCCGAGCCCTTCGGTATATTAGAGACTGAAGTCAATTACAAGCAGCATTTCTGTTGGAGGAAAACCTCCTGGAGTCTCGTCGCTGTATTTCAGCCGTCACACGCCAAGTGTCCCTCTGTTCACGCTGGGATTTTGATTAGATCTGATTTGTAAGTGGCCCATTCTTCTGCCCCTGTTGTATTTACACACTGCTTTGTTTGGGCTCTTGTGTGCCGGCCATTACTTAAAAGCCCACGAAAAAAGCGGATGAAAGTGTGCATGAAGCCAAAAGCTAATTAGGAAGTTAATTTGCGTAATGAACTTGGTAAACTCCAAAGTAGACACGCTCGGGTCATAATTGCTTTGATTTGGCTTCAGATATCCAGGAAGCATAAATGTTACAAATGGCTGCTAATTTGCCTCTCTCTCATGTTGCCACTCGCGACTCCAAAGTGTACATAATTGGTTGCGACAGAACACCAAATTATTTCATTGTACATACTTAATCACCACACGGGGAAATTAGTTGAGTTTATTTGGGAAACATTGTGACTCGAGCCGACGATTGGACCACACCATCTGTGGGTCCCAGGTACAAACACGACATGGAGAGTTTCCGGAAAGTAAAATATGGTAATGCAATATTTTCATAGTCTCATGAGTTCTGAAACACGGAGCGGATATTTCATTTTCTATCTCAGTGAACATACATTTGACAACATATGCAGGTGCACGCAACAGCACCTCTATGTTCAGTGGGGAGGAAGAACTGAGATCCTTTACTGAAGCAGAAGTAATACCACAATGAAAGAATACTCCAATTCAATTGTGTTTTTCTGACTGAAACTGATATTAACATTGTAGTTGTGAGAGCAGCGATGGGGTGCCGGACCTCTAGCGGGTGGTGGGGGCTCCGGTGTGGGTGGGTTGGGATGGGACAGCTTGGACCTACCTCCCTCTTTGAAAAACCCCCCCACAGAAAAACACAAACATACTAACAAAAACAACAACAACAAATAAACAATCAAAGACACTAAAAAGTCCCTCCTCAGCAGTCAGTCTCTCTCCAACATTGTCTGGGAGGGGTCCCATCCAGGACAGGGCACAAGACCTGCAACGGGCCAGAGTCAGAGTAATGTTAATTAGGATAATAATTGTAAAAATAATAATAATTATTATTCATATTATTATATGACCATTATATGATAACACGTCATTATATTATTATTATCATTATAATTGTTAGGATATTGCTGTTGAAGCATATATTTATTTATTACCACTGCAACAATTCCACTTTATCTTTTGCCTTTCCTCCACACCTCTCATAGACTACTCGGACGTATACTGTTGCCTCTTCTACACACACACACACACACACACACACACACACACACACACACACACAAACTCTACGTAACCCAATCTAATTGTAATCTATACTCCTGGACTGATATCATTTCATTACCTCGTCGGAATTGCTTTATAGTATTGTCTGCATGTCTGTCTTTACGTCTGTCTGTATGTATTATTTTGTCACATTGCTTCACCAATAATTTAAAAAAAGTACTCCTTATGCAAAATGGCCCCATTCATAGTGTTATATATTTTGAAATGAACCAAACCAAACAGGCTAAAGCACCAAAATTCCAAAGTAATCAAGTATTAAGAGGGGGGATATAGAGGGCAGGTTTGTTGTTCATCAATGCAGCAACAACTGGTCTAGAACAAGTATTACTGTATACTCTATGTGGAAGGTAGGATTTCGTTTTTAGTTTTTTTAAATAATGTTTTTAATTAAATTGAAAGACACGTGCTGCAGGGCTGTGCTGTCCATCACGGACGAGATGGGGAATGCCTGACTGAGTCCTTCCTGTGTCATGTCATGGAGACTAGCCAAGCCAGAGCCCTCGCTGTGGTGTCGCAAAGATGACCCTCCAGGCTGGGTTGCATGTTTGGACAGAGCTGAAACATGGCTCAGTCACCAAAGTGTTTCACCACCAGTGCAGTGCCACTAGGTGGCAGTCTTTAATCATCTATTAGCTGTCAGGAGCCAGTCGCTCTCACTGAAAAGGTGATGATTATGGGATACGTCTGTGTTCTCACTCCCTAGATGATTTGGGATATGATGTTGTTATTGCTTTTTATTTAATATAAAATTCAGGATGTACGACAGCTACAATCCACACTGAGCTTTGGCCAAATGGAACTTGGGTAGTCTGAGTGTTTTTAAGTTTGAGTTTCTGTTGGTTCTGCTTAAGTCATGATGGGTATCTGTGTTCGTGACGACAGCCGGTTTTCCACATATACGTCACAAAGGGCTATTACTCTGTGAACACAGTTGTATTGTGTCTTCTGTGGCTCTGGAGGATCTTTGTCAAGTCTGAGAAAATAACTGTATATCAGTTCAGACTGGGCTGATAAAAGATGCTGAGCAAAGGAGGGCAGGCTCTCAGTTACAAGTATGT
>NW_022280066.1:2283422-2306007 GCF_004355925.1 Anarrhichthys ocellatus | reverse complement strand
TATATATATATATATTGTGGGAGTGGGGGAGGTAAAACAACATTATGAAAAAGTTGAAAATGTAGAATAATGGACATATTTGAAAAGAAAGGGGGAAAATAAATAAATGTATACACTCACATACACACTGTATATACTGTACACACACATACACACAACCCCTAACCCAAACACTTATTCTTGCATGTTTAATGCTGTTATCATAGCACCTATTGCAAACAACTATTTCTCTTTTAATAACAGCTTTATTATTTACTTCTATATATTTATTATTCCCTTTTACTGATAGTGGGAAATGTCCGGTCTGTCAAAATCCCTTCATATATTTGAATCATATTTCATAATATTTTTATTGGATTTCTTTAATTTATTTATTTACATATGTTTTATACTTTAATATTTTTTTGTTTTTGCCTATTAATATTTATCCACTCTGAGTGGTGACCTGTCTCTCTGGGACCTGAGGGGCTTCCTTCGAGTGGATCCATGGCCGACATTTCCCCGATCTGTCCCTCTGGTTCACCCGTCTCCCACCTGTCAGCTAAATATTATGTATCATAATAATAGCAACAATGAAAACAAGGGCAGAGGGATGAAAAAACATTTTAAAAAAATCAAGCAAAATAAAAGAAAGGAATATAAGAATTAAAGAACAATTGTGAAATGAAAAAAAATGACACAAATGATAATAACAATAATAATAATAATAAGAAAAACAAGCGTATGCAGTGTGTGTGCTGTGACCTGCTGTCTACTTAATGAAGTAAAGCATTAAGGATTGGCTCCCAACACTTTCTGTTTGGTGGTTCACAGAGATATGTGTTCTGTAAAGGAGTGGACTCATTGTGAGACCAGGGGAGTTTCAGATGAGGGGTTTCTTGTCTGGTCACAGCTCCTTGTATAGTGTTGTACATGTTTTGGAGTTACTTTGCACTCTTTCAGAACAGCTAAAATGTAATCAGGATAGCCTTCTCAACATTCTGTAGTTTCCTTTTTGCTCTTTCACATCCATTAGCTTTACAGCTATTAGTTAACAGAAGAGCTTTAGTGGAATATGGAATAGCCTGCTGTTGTTAGTAGTGAACTGACCACAGTAGGCTATACTGCCACAGCACCAAATCACATGGCAGTGTCAACCTTTATATATATATATATATATATATATATATTCTTTCATCATAACTAATACCAGCCATCAGCTGCAGTAAGCCATGTGTGTCTGGGAGTGTGGCAGCATCTGGACTGAATCCACTGTCACTGATGCTGGTCACTGTTCCCTAACACCCCTTAATCCATGGAGGGATAACACACACACACACACACACACACACACACACACACACACACACACGCACACACGCACGCACACACACACACACACAGAATCAAGCAGCAGACACATGCATGCTCACACATACTATACAGAAGTGACAGACAATGTCAACCTGGCCGACGGACAAATACACAAAGACTGATGCCCAAATATGCACAAAGACACTTTTTAGAGACAGACAGAATGACCAACATAATCAACTGTTGGTTGAAGTAGTCAGTGCCCCTAAACACACACCAACACACACACACACACACACACACACACACACACACACACACACACACCTACACACACACCTACACACACACACACACACACACACACTCCCCAAAAACCCTGCCACCAGCCTCGTTCCGAGCACTCGGAGAGGGAAAATGTGTTTTGTTGCTTAGGAACAGTTTGCCTTGCATCTCGGCAGGGGGTCTCCTTTTGAATATCATTATGTCCCCCTCGATTGGGAAAGACGACACATTTTTCTTTTCTGCCAATATTTATCTTGGGCTCCACTCGCTCTCCGGAGGCCCACAAAAAGGTTTTCATTGATTAAAGGCAGTGGAAAGCAGATCCCGCCACCACACTCCTCAGCTCTTTTAATGTAAACGTATCAAAACGGCTGCACGGCGCCGTGGCAGGTGTCAAGGTTAGGCAGCGTTTTGCTTTGCTTTGGGTAGAAGCCTGAGGAGGGGGAAAGGATGGTTATTAGGATAAAATGAATGTACGGTTTGTTTGAGAGCCTTCACCTGGAAATACACAGTTGCCATAATACAGAGGTGGACAGGATCAGAAAGATAAAACTCATCTGTACAAACCCTTTCTACCCATTATTCTACCGTTATATCGTCTGTAAATCGGCAGGTAACCTTCTTGTTGTACGGAAACTTGAATAGCCCTTATTTACATCATTAGGTCCTAAAAGTTACATATTAATATAGGACAATACACAATGTGAACACAATATTAACTTAAGTAATGAAGATATTAAAACTCTTTTTTAACAAAGGAACCTTCTTCAAAATAAGGCCTCAGGATTAATGCAGGTCCTGTCATTAGCAATTTGCAAACATTTCTGGTGATGAAGAAAACTTCACTATTTGAGTGAATTGAGTGAACACATAACCTCCATATTTTTTGTCACCAACTACAGTTAATGTCAACAAATAGTTGGTGTTAAAACAAAGTGGAAAGTAGTTTTCTGCTGATTAACTAGGGTTATTTAACTGTCAACTATATATATACAGTATATATATGTACACACATTTTTACATTTAACAAAAATACAAATATAACAAACTTTATTTCATTATTTCCATTAAAAAGCCTGGATATGACTTTATGTTCTGTTAACTTAAATCTGAAACCCCTCGAACATGTTGCTCCCTTAATGTCAGAAACGCATCCCAGATTTGTCTGGTTTTGCTTTGGACATTGTTTACCGTGGATACCACACTTTCAGAGGTTTTAACCCACACGTCTATGAGAGCTCTTCCAGTTACCCCAAATAAACCTGGTGGCTTTACAATAAAAGCTGTTATCTCAGCCCAAACTCTGTCAGTAAACCCTGGTGGGTAGAGAGATTATACCCGTATTCTGTGTTCACACTACGGGCATCAAAAATGGCCAATCGTGAAAGTGTTGCTCAAGCACTCGTTGGCCTAGTTATGCCGTTAAATAGCACTGGGAACTGGCTAACGGCATTTCCTTTTTACAGGTACGGAACAGGTTGAAATAAAGTCATATGATTGGTTCATATATGAAGTTCAGAGCAGCTCTACTTTGACTTGTGTCACGTCCATCATGCAGCGTCTGGTCAGTTTGCAGCTTTGTGTCACCGACTTCCATGGAACATAAATTGCACACTGTTGCCATGTCGCTGGTAGTGTGAACACAACATAACTGGGGCAGGTTGTTTCAGCCACTCAGCAAGTTTTTCTTTACACTTTCCAAAAGGTAATCGAGACAATCCCAGAGAACATGTAGAAATCTACCCAGTTACATTACATTTCCATCATGTCCTTATCTTGAGCCCATTTTTTAAAGAAATTAAAGATTGTAAAATAATATTTATCTGCAATTTTGTAATCAGCGGACTTACTTGATGCATCCCTTGTAGCGCTGCCTACATTTGAGATCACATCCTGCCATAGGTCTTCCCACTTTACTCACCCTCTTCCTGTACATCATCTCTTGCAGTTGTTCGCCAGTGTCACATATCAAGCTGTGTCCTTTCCTCCCACTGTGTCACTTCCTGTCATGACTTATGAGTCATTGTTGAGCTGGGCGCACAGCCTCATTTCCACTCCCACAGTTTGTCATGAATGGATGTGGGCACACCTCTAAACACCTGTTAGCATATCGATATTAGTGTCCGCTCTCTATTAGAACTCTCAGGGACAAATACGGCAAAGAAAGTGCAATTTCACCAACTGTGTCGCATCATCGAGGTTCTCCATCGGTCCCAGAGACGCTGTCATTACGCACGGCTGTGGCTATTTGTAGCTTCCCGACCACTAATTCATCACACGTTCCTACAAAACAATGGCGGTAAAATCTCAATCATCATTATTGTAATTAAACGTCGGAAAGAAAATCAAGGATTCATTCAAGGACTCATGTTGAAACTGAAAGTGCGTCAAATGCAGAATAAAACTAAATGAGATGATGGCTCGAATGTAAATAAAAAGAACAATTTATCACAAATAATTTCAAATGATTAAATATACTGTGAATATTAAATGCGCCTTTGATTGACATTTTACAGAACTGTGTGTAGAAATGATACCACATAATGCTGTTTCAGCAATAAAGAGGGGTGTGGCTCCACACATGACCATTATAACACAAAAAGAGGGGAAAAGCTCTGGCTGGTTTGCATTACTTTAAACCAATCACCATCTTTTTGGGCGGTGCTTAGCCCAGGATGCAGCGACGGTGTCGTTGAAAAATAGATAGCACAGATAGCAGAAGGGAAGGAGAATGCCGCTTGAAAAACATGGCCGATGGTGGACTTATACCCCGTCTACATCCAGTGAGTCAGACTACCTGTCTCTTAATTTATATTCACTCTCCTCCTCTTCCATATCTCTCACAGTTAGCTCAGCTAAAACCGTCACATCCTCACGTTCTTCCCCTGTAAATACCAGTTCATGTGTGGGCAAACTGTTTATACATCTGGCCCCTGGAGTCTCAGTGAGGGCGCTGACATTTCCTCATATCTCCACATCCGGCGGCAGTGCGACAGCCTTTGTGAACAAGCCAAATTTGGATTTCATTGGGAGAATACATGGAGGCTCAACTCGCTCGCTCCCCACTTCCACTCCTGTCGTCTGTTTCCCAAAAGTTGGCACAGCCACAAGAGCCCCGCAGAAGCGATCCCCTCCTCCTCTTCACTTCCTATTTGCCCACTAATGAATGGGCATGTGTCATTCCAACAAGCAGGCCAACTTGAGAGAGGAAGAGGAGCAGTCTGCTTCCTCCTCTCCAATAATGAGTACCAGCAGCTTCTTGGCTTTTATCAAAGGGGAAAGTCTTCAGCCAGTAAGCGCAGTGCTGTGATACATGAATCCCTGTCTATTCAACGTGATGTATATACAGTATGCCCTTGACATATAAGAGTTAGTCATTCTTATATTATGGTCCCCAGAGGATGTTTCCAAATGATTTTGACCACCTTCGACCTGCACTGTAACAGTGGCTGGCACAGAACAGACAAAAACCTGAAAGCACAACTTGAGACAGCAAGTTTAGAGTAAGTCCAGAATCTTTGATCCAAACAAAAGGTAAAAGGTGAGAACGAGACAGGCAAACATAGAGAAGGAAAACTCAACCAGGCATGTGAGGCATCAGAGTCTGGGAAAACAGTTTCAGGATGAACAGGAAACATACAAGGAGTACTTGAACGCTTGGCGTAGGGCAAAAGACGATCTGGTAAATGACTTGTGGGAGTGGACCATCGATGCATAAAGAGAACTGGATACAGTGTTGGAGACGGGGCTCCGTACATTCCTCTGAAAGTTGCTTAATGGCGCATGAAGTAAAAAAAAGTTTGAACTGCGAGCATAAAATGACCCTGATCTTCCATCAATTTTCCGCATCCAAGGGCCTATAGAGCAAGAGCACTGGTGTTTCCTTTAACCCGCCTCCCAGCTGCTAGTTCTCGGGCTCATTCATATGAATGGAAGAAGGAGAATAACTCTGGATTTGGCTATTGGTGCTTTCAAGTGTTCTGAGAAGTTGATGTTTTTTTTTTTTTTTAAATGATCCGCTGAGTTACAGCCGTATCTTTTCCAGAGTATGTCTCTGGAAAACGTTATATGCCCAATGACATGTGACCCAGTGCCCAGTGACAGACCACTATGTCAAGTTTGCTTCAAAGCCCGGCGCTCCACCTGGCTTGGAGTGGACCGTTATTAATACTGCTGGGGCAATCCCGGTGGGGACCAAACAACCAAACTGAGACCGCTTGAATAGGAGGGTCTCAGTCCGCTTCCAAGGGGGCTCTGGTCTGGTTCGTTTGTGGTGTGAAAGCCAACAAACCAATCACAGGATTTTACGATATCAGTGATTTGAAAAGTTAGACAACTAATGACTCCATCTGATGATTTTAAAATCTGTCAAATAAAAACTTCTCCCATGTGCCAAGTGCATAGGAGAAATACGGTGACCAATGCGAAACGAGAAAATGCGAATGGTCCTATCTAGAGCCAGTGTTGGGTTTGTCCATTCTGGGTTACAGTAGAGACAGAGCAGCCAGCTCCGTATGTAGGTATTCAGGTAATTATTCAATCAAGAAAACATAATATCATGTGCTATTTCTGCAAAGGAACCCCTTCTAATGCTACACACTGTTCCTTTAAGGAAGCAGTTAGCCATGAAATTTGCTGCGCATATTCCTGCTGCTGAGGGGAAGAACACTTGTGATTTCCCCTGACCTATCCTCCACCAGCACCTTCAGGACCAACGTTTATAGCCCTGCTACAGTTAAAGCTGTAGCACCTTGTGTACACAGTCACGCATAGTGAAAGCAACACACCAGCAAGACTACAGCAGCATCTGCAGTCCTGTGTCAGTGTCAACAGTTCATCCACAGAGCTGCAGTGAACTTAGCATCATTTTCCAGCACTCACAGCCAAACATACAATCAGTTTGGTTACATGCTTTGGTGAAAAAGAAAGTGTAAAAAAACGATTCTGGTCTCAGTAAAGTGTAAAGTCCAAGTGGAACACCTCTGGTTATGTAGACAGCTTTATTGATTATATCTGAAGTGTATCTGTTCCGCCAGACATGCATGGAACTGAAACACGTCTGCTGTAGACAGGGTGTCCCAGTAGAGTTGCAAGAGGCAGTTGGAAGTTGGGGCTCTTCAATGACTTGGATGGACAGGAAACTCCTTGAATCTTTCAGTACACAAGACAAACAACTGGGATAGATAAATGTGGCTGCATTTTGTGCGCTCTTAACAACATATGATTGCTTTTGGTTTCACGCAGGACATGAACAGCGGTCTCCTGTATGAAAGTCCTGTGTTTGTCTGACCCATCCTCCCGCTGTTAGTGGACTTCCTCACCTGTTTTAATGTACCACATCAATTTAAGTATCACCTGCTCGTTGTAAAACATCACTTGCTCTATGCGTCACATGTTACTACGGCACTTGCTCTGTCGAATGCAAAAAAAACCCGTTGCCAGTCAACGTATACGTGAAGTATTGTCCTGCAGAATGTGAAAGCTTGGAGGAAGGCAAAATAGACCAGCTAACATTAGCTGAGCATCACGAACTTGGATGGGCCAAAGAAAAGATGTGGGTTCATTTAGTAGATTATAGTGTTGAGATTTTGATACTAGTAAGAGAGCGAGAAATATAACTATTTAGTAGGGAGTGGGTTAAGAGAACTGAGGCAATAAATCAAAGGACCTCACTGGTGTCCAACGACAAAAGTATGTGTGTGTGTGTGTGTGTGTGTGTGTGTGCGCGTGTGTGTGTGTATGTGTGCAGTGGGAGGGGGACCAGAGGAGAAGCAGAAAGCACCCAGAGGACACTGCGAGGGGTGGATTGGCCCCCGCCGGGCCCGGGCCTCAGGACGGATGGATGGAGGGATTGTGTTGACAAGGGGGAAAGACGAAGAGAAGGAGGAGGAGGAGAAGCAGCCACACGTTCAGCAGGGAGGCTGAGAGCATCGGCCAGAAACTCATCAAAGCGGTGGAAACACCTCCAACAACCCAACAACAGCAGGGCCCGTGTGTATGTGTGTGTGCGTGTGTGTGTGTGAGAGAGAGCTTGGAAAAGGATGTTTTTGGGTGATGGATGGGGGCGTTGAGGGAGTCTTCGTTCAACCATTGTTCATTAGTAAAGTACACAGTTGTCCTGCCTAATTGCTCAGCCTTCATGTCAGACTGCGATGAATGATTACAACCAGCTCTGACCTATTCCTTCCATCAGTGCTGAGCAAAACTTCACCTTATCATCTCCCAGAGGGACTACATGCTGTGTGCATACTTAGTATGTCTTATCCTAGTCTGTGTCTTTACGCGAAGACGTGGAAACACTTTCTCCATCGCAAAATGTGAATGACGACGTTTGCAATTTGATCTAATCCATCCAACAATTTCCAGCCAGATAGGCATGGCACTTGGTATGGATAGGCATGGTACTTGGTATGGATATTCATGGTTGGTCACTATCAGGCCAAACTTTTCCCTTCACCGTGATTTGGACAACACATTCTCTCTCCAAACTCCTCAAATACCAACACTTGGTCAGCGGCCCTACTCTTCAAACTGTGACGCTCTGGGTTCCACTCTAGGTGTCCATCTTCGACATGTCAGGGTCGACGCGTCAGTTTCCATTCTCTACATGCATAATGTCTTTTCAAAATAAACTCACGTGTTCACAGTTTCTGCTTGTTACATGCATACAGTGTCTTTTCAAAATAAATCCCAATGTAGGTTTACTTGGTTGGGACTACTGACTCTTCAAATGATTGAAGAGTCAGTAGTCCCATTTCCTGCTCAAACAAGCCAAGATAGGTGAGGTCACCAGAGATGTGTTTCTAATATTTAGTACCCTCATTGATCTGCATAGGGTGGACAAAATATCAGAAACAACTGTGTGTATAAAGCAATATAGTTTGTATAAATTGCAACCTCAAAAATGATCATGAAGGTGAATCGACCCCTCTCTAAAACACAAAGTGGAGGATTCATTACAGGACTGTTGCATTAGACTGCATCAGTGTTAGTTGGGGGGATGTAATAAACTGGAGTGTACATTCACCAATAGGTTTCAGGCTTCTGAAATGCAAGCTGCTCCAGCAAGAAATAGACCCGGTGTGTAAATATAGTTTATATATATATATTAGTGCACCGGCTGTGAAACGCAGCCCGTCGGGTTTTCAACTCCGTGAGAAAGCTGCTGGATAAGAGCTCAGATTCCTGCTTGCACATCAGAAACCCTCTGTCCAGGTATGAAGTGTGCTACTCTTATACCACAGAAAACAACAGTATACAATGCAGCTTGACTTCTGTCTCATTTCAGTGGAAACGTGCAGTAAAATGACATTTTATGAGACCTTACTGAATACTTTGACTACATTGCAGAACGTGCGATGACTTCTTATCATTTGCTCTGATGTTAGCGTTCACTTGGTAGGAATTATTCAACATTTGCTCCCTACACAGAGGATTGATCATGACTGTCACTAACTGAAAAACACTTTTGGAAGTTAGAAAGCACAGAAAAATAAAGGCTGCAGTGTATCTGAGGATGCAGGTTGCTTTAGTCTGCACATTGCATGTGTGTGTTCTGTGTGTTTGCTGATATTCATGCCTTGCCCTCACTTCTTCCTAACTATGATAAAGTAGGCCCGGTCCCATCATGGACGGTGCCCTACTCCCACTGCCCAGGCATCTGCTTCCTCTGCCTCTGCCATCATGACTGGATCAGGTTCAGATCGCCCCGGGCTTCAGGGAGCGCTGGAGGGAGGGAGGGGGGGGGGGATCCAATGAGTGGGCTTGGGTTTAGGCTTGAAACCAGTCCTGGGGCCACTTTGGCTGCAGTAGAGGGAGGTTGGGAGGCCGCCATGCCCACATGGGTTATGATGGAGGAGGTGGAGAAGGAGGCGGATGAAGGCGAGGAGCTGAGACATCAGGTGAAGTCGGAGGTGAGGGGGTTGAGTCACGTTGGCGGCCACATGCTGCCGTCGGTCTGCTTCCACGTGAAACAGGAAAATCACATCCACAGTGTCATCTGGGAAGGTGTCTGGAGCGTGTATGTGTGTGTGTGTGTGTGTGTGTGTGTGTTTGTGTGCACTGGGGGTGTGAATCTCAGCTCCCCTGCTAAATCCACCCTTCTGATCTCATCTGTCAATCACTGGATCTTTCACAAGTGATGTCTATGTGTGTGTGTGTGTGTGTGTGTGTGTGTGTGTGCTGTGGATGTGTTAGTCATGAGAGTGATGAAACTGATATTGTCAACTCCAGCACAGCAGATCACACAGGCCTGCTTTACCTGCCCACTGCTTAGTTTGATGCCCTGCAGCCTTCGGCCCACAGCAGGAAGTACAGAAGTCCACATCCACAGCTATTAGTTACAGTACATGTAATCAGCCTCATTTCATCATAATGCATACAAGTGAAATAATAACTTAAATCCAGACCTAAAGTCAAATTATCCAGAACCATCCTGTTACCTTAACACTACGCCTCACAGGTGACAGATGTTTCTTGGTTACTAAGACAAATGTTCACGTTTTCCTGCAGATTAAAGCACCATGCCACTGGCTTCCACCTGCCAGACTGTAGGCCTGTAGAGGACCGGAGCCAAACCCAAAACTGTTATAAATATTGTTCTATTATAATAATAATGAAGTGACGCCTGGAGTACATGGAATACTATTGGCACTTTATTTCATCTGCCGGTGCTCAGTCTGCCTGCTAGCACACTGCTCACCTGAAAGCTAACTGTCACTTGTGGCTGCAGTGCAAGGCTCTGACTCTAGCGTCCCCTTTTGGCGGGAAGGTATCATCGTTAAAGATTGGAATGAAGTTTGGCACAATGAAACACTAATGATAGGAAAAGCAGGGAGTGACGAGGTCAGAGCCTGGACGCCATACATTCAATCTAATCTAATCCATTCTATTCAAGGTGAGTTAACTTTCTTAAGGTGACAAAATTATCAGTTCAACTATTTTGTTGACTATTATTTTGCTGTGACACTTTTGGACATGTCAAAGATGGGTTAGTCTGCTAATGTTAGCATCTTCTCAGTGAGCGGCCCTCTCCTAAACATCCCATACAACGAAACAGATCACGTTTCTGTTTGACCAATCACATATACCTTTATAGTGATGGGTCGTGGAAGTCCGTGTGGAGGACGGGAGGACGGGAGGGGGGGGGGGTGGGTCAAATAAACACAGGACTTTGTTTGAGTCTTGTGTAAAACCAAAAGTCATCATTCACTTATTTGAATTCATGTCCGTAGCTTCAATAAGTCAACAAACCAACAACCAAAGTCATTTTAAGCCACGGTGTCGTTTTCTAAACCTGACCAAGTTTTGTTGCATTTTTTTTGTTTCGTTTCAATTTACACCGTTAACAATACATCAACATGTAGGTCATTAAGAATGCACTTTAGTTGTATAAAAACGTAATTCTGTAGGAGACAGAGTTGCAGTATGTCTGATCTCACAGTAGCATTTAAAACATTATATAATTCCTTTTGGAAGACACAGGGTTTTAGAGTTTCTCTCTAATATTTGCCGCTGACTTGTCTAAACCTGAAGTTAGTTTTTTTTATTGGTCAGTTACCTTCTTCAGTAGCTCCTTATACAGATCAATATGTACATTTGACTCACATAATGATCACAGAGGCAGTGTAGAGTTTCATATGAGGTTTAATTTCATCATAAACACTAGATAACAGGTGTAACAGTTGTGTTGAAGTGTACTCTCTCTGAGTCTTTAAGAATGCTGTGACCTCCTTCTCAGGAGTTCAACTTGCCAAGTTTGAACTCCTAAAAACGTGAGTGTGGCCTATAGTTTCACTAGATGGACAACAATAAGCAGCAAACCACTGATAATAACTGAAAACATCCCATAATGCATCCTGTGTGTGGACAGCCCGGCCTGTCTCACAGCAGTGTGAACAGACTTGCTGACAGACAGACCTCTGTGTTTACTGTCTCTATGTGCACCGTGCTCAATTGTTTCACTTTGTGTTGCTGCTGAACGTCTGCCTGCCACTGCTTCTCAGCTGATTAATGCAGATGGAACTTGGCTGAGTTCATGGCTGCTACCTCTGTCAGAGTAATGACGCTACATCCCGACACACACACACACCTCCGAGGAGTGTCCCGTAATGCATCACTGTGAACATTAAGTGATGATGGAACACAAGCAAACAGGGATTTGCTACGCAGACACACAGACACACGCACACACACACAAGTAGAGCTCCAGTGTGAGTGTTGTAGGGAGAGGAGGGGGAGTTCAGGGGGTTGGGGGAGGGGGTAGGGGGGGAGCAGTTCTCTTCATTTCTAGGTGATTCACGATTGAAGTGGGCTCGCAAAATTGCTTTATGGAAAGTGGCGAGCGGCTCGGCGGGAACATTAGGTGGGAAGCAGCGGGGAGGCCGGCGTTTCATTAGGGAGCTCCACTCCGCCTTTATTACCCGGATTTGGAGTTTTATGGTTATCATTATTTGCGATAGAATTATTATTCGCATATATCTGCTAGTCAGCTGTTTGGGTTTGGGAGACTGGGACCTAGCGTCTGTGTGACTGAATCCATGAGTGCATTCTGAGGTGATCTGTACAAGGTTAGCTTTTTTTCCTCCTGTGTGTGTGTGTGTGTGTGTGTGTGTATGAGCTCAGGTCGTAGTCACGCTGTCTGCTCGTAAAGGCCCAGAGATGTCCGCGGCGAGGAGGGAGTGGCTGGCATTAGCGAGGCAGTGCTGGGTGATCTCTGACTGGAGCCTCGTCTGAGTCTCCATCAGAAACTCGTCCTGTTGATCAGACACAAAAATACAACCATCACAATCAGCCACCAGCATCAATGTCAAGAAACCGACTTGTGCAAGAAAAGTGCAGGAGTTGGAGGTTGAAGCCAGAAGTGGGTCTGTAAACTGGGATCGATGTTTAAAGGTCATAATTACACAACTGTATTATACAGTAAAACATAAAATGATCCCACGCGGTTTGGTATACATATTTTATATATATAAGAAAAAAGGAAGGGCACTGGTATTGGACTGGTAGCCTGAGGTGAGAGATCAGAATAGGTATTGGGAGAGTAAAACCTCTTACTGTTAAAAACACGTCAGATCGTCTGACTGTTTCTTGATGATGTCACTTTTTATCCCCAGAAGTCAATTCACTTTTAAGAGGTCGTTCACACGTTGCGTCTAAAAATGGGTGGAAAACGCCGGCCGTGCCGCCGTCATCCTTTCATCCAAGGTGCTCGGCGGGGTTGCGCTACTGTCACGCCTGTCGTTACTAAGCAACCAAAACCTGTGCCCTGTGATAACGATGATGGCATAAGGATGATAGTAAAACCCTGAACAGTCCTTCACTAAAATGATTCACTTCTCCTCCATTTATTTACCGTAGAATGATATTCACTGAAGAAAGAAAGGATATCTGCCAGAGCACAGTCTGAAGTAGAGATGGTAATAATTAACCCTGTAATCATGCTATCAGTTCAGCAGCAAAAAGAAATAGAATATGAAAGAGCTGAATGAAACACAAAGGAGCGGCTTGTCAATTCAAAGGAGAATGGCTGATCCACCTCAAAGGTCAGCCCACCTTGAGTGCGTTTGAGCCGGAGTTGTTGCTAACTCCGGGGCTAACCCCCTGCACTTTAATCATCAACTGACTGACAAGCAACAAATGGGAACTTGGCTTGAGTCTTGAGGAGTTTGTAGTATTTATTCAGTGACAAAATAAACTGTACACACTGCAGTGCTACGTTCACGACTTTAACTGCTGATAGTTACTGCTGACTTCATACTCATCATCACACACGCTCTCTCTATGGGTGAACTGGTGACTGCCTGTTTGGTGCATTCACTGCAGCTGGCGTTAAATGATGGATTAAACCTGTTTTTGCATCGGGTTATCGCTGCAGCTGGGCCCAACTGACAAGCTCACGTTGCTATAAGCGGTTTAGGTGCGGTCGTATCGGAGTACGAGTACATGAGCACAATACCCGATACTGGAATCGGTATTGGTGCATCCCTTAATATAATGTTATTATTACCAAAAATGCTATGATGGCAGAAACTCTAAAAATAAGACCTAAGTGTTGTTCTTAGTAAAGGTCATTGTGTCATTAAAATCCAAAGGTTCATCCAACTGGGAGCATGAATATGCTCAGAAACTGTTATCACATTATAAATCCTCTTTAAAATTTTGGCACTTGGGAAAAGCTAATCAAATGTCTAAAAATGAAAGGGCTCATCTCCTGGTGAGAATTATATGTACTGGCCATTATATTTGTTATATTTCTTAGTCAGTTCTTTTGGACATTTTCACCAAAAGTTACAAAATCTTCCCCCCAAGCAGATCTCATAATGTCTAAATCGGGTCCTATGGCCAACCCCTGCGTCTATCAATTAAAATCAACAATGCACATTTCCATATGATTTCAGCAACATTAATTGTCAAAAGATACTTTCAACAGACACATAGAACTTGTATGAAACTTTATTGGAAAACAAATAGCGGTCTTTACCATAACTTGAATTAGTCCTGGCACACAATTAACCTACAATGAGACTAAATCGTTTGAATACAATAAATAAAAAGTGCCTCTTTCAGAGGAAGTGCAAACAAAGCTTTGCCCCTTTTTTTCTTCTTCCTTTCCTAGAGAGAGAAATGGGCCTGTGACTGCCCTGCCAGTGTTGCCTTAATTGGAGTTAGTGCCACTCTCATGTACTTGGTTTTAACCATGTTCATAGCAGAGGAAGTCACACAAACTCACATTTATAAGTTGATCCAAACATGGCCGTGTAGTGCTACTTTGGTTAGACCAGGGTAAACAGTCTCAGACACAGACAAGACTGTGGCCCACCATTTTGGTGATGCTGGTGCTGGAGGAAAGGTCATGGAATCATTGAAATCATTATAACTAATCCTCTTGGGAGCATGAATGTCACACGGTCTGACTGACATCGCCACCCTAATGCGTGGCTGCTCACGGGGTAAAACTCTGCCCTGAGATCTTCTTACACCTCGGACCTCATTAATCCGCGATGCCCATTTCACTCCAACAGTTCCTTTGTGACTGTATGTCGTAATATACTTGTATGGTTCCCTCTTTACCTCAACCTGCTTTACCTGCTCATCTTCAGTTAGTTATTTATACATTTGGAAAAGCTTGACAGAATGTCCCTTAGTGTAAACTTACACTCCAGTCACTCACAGACAAGAAAAGATAAACACATCCGAATAACATAGAAAGGCTGCATCATTTAGGAGGACAAGAGGGTCAGTGCATGAAGTACAAGAAAAGAGGAGACGTGACAGAAGGAATGAAAGGGTGGAGAATAAAAAGGACAGAGCAGAGGACAGACAGTGTGCTGACTCCTGGCTCGCTGCTGGTCGCCAGAATCACTGATGCACTTTCCCGCCTCATAAATTATCGCTATGATGACGGGTGTGATGCTGTCAGGAAAACCCAGCATCCCAAAAAGCAACAGCCAGCCAGCCAGCCTCTGTTACTCCTGTCATCACTCTCTGCTTTGTCTTTTTAAACACATGGAAATAGATTATGACGCCAAAACCAACAATTTAAAAAACAATCCATTTTACGACAGTCAAAAATGCTGTTAGCAAAAGGAGAGAAGCCTCAGGAGTGAAAAACAAGTGCCACCGTCATTGAAACACCTTTCAATCAAGAAAGCAGCCTGAAACATGATTCCTATATCCATATTTTCTATATAAGAATATAATTTATCATAGTTTCTATGATAATAAAGAGAAAAATAACGTGAAAGAGGTCACAAGTTCTGTAGGCAGGATTAAAGAACTTAAATAACTTCCAACCCGTTCTCATTCCCCAAAAACACATCGCTTGGTTTAGGCATCAAAACTACTCGGTGAGGTTCAGTAAAAGATTGTGTTTTGAGTTGTGTAAGTTAAGTTATTACGTAACATGCTTACGTAACTTAAAATAAGTCAACAGCAGCCAGTCCTGTGTTTGTTTGACCCATCCATCCACCCCATCCTCCTCCATACACACACTTTGTCTCTTTGTATACTACCTCATCTGACTTCCTGGAGCAGTTGCTAATAGTGGGTTTACGTTGGAGTTGAAGCCCATACAGACGCTAAAACCCTTTAGTGTGCCTTGTGTGTCGGCGTCAGACGCAGAGGGCCGTGACAAAACGTCGGTATTTGACGCCCTGAGAATGAGAACAGGATGTGACTTCCTATGCCAGAGCTAGAAGATGAAAATAGCAACAACTGTGGATGGAATCAATGGAGCTGCAAAGACTGATATTGGTCGACTTCAAGAAACCACAACACTTAAATCTGAATATTCCTTTGAATGTTGAGAAAACTGTTAACTTCCTAGCCAAAACCTAACTAGGCTAATGGTAGCACAATATTACACTGAAGCTAAAAGGAAGATGAATATTGGAATGCCGGACCGAGGCCCAATCCACAATAAATGCTCATGTTACAGCTTGATGTGGAAATAGAAATGCGTTTGCTAACATACCGGCTATAATAACTTAAAGTTATAATGTTGTGCTTTGGTCTCACAACCAACCTCCACCCTGCAGCTTTAAAGGCACAGTGAAACAGAAGAAGAGGGACCACAGCTTTGCAACTTGCTCTGCAACAAACAAACTAATATTCACCGTATTAAAACATAAAGACGGGAAATTTAAAGGAACAAAAGATACATTCTAAAAATTGGAGCTCTATTCAAATATGGATCCCAGGAACAGTAGTTGTTGCTAATGGAGATCCTAACAAACAAACAATAAACAAACAAACATTGATTCCATATACTACGATAGTGGCTCCCGACCTTTTTGGCTTGTGTAGCCATAAAATGAAGCAATGTCTATTACTAACCCACTCAAATAATTAAATTTGAATTCTTCTTAGAAGAAGACTTAAGTAAAAAAAATAAAAATTAAGAAAAAAAGCATCCAGTGACCCCTCAGATTTATTCTGCGACCTCGGTGGGGGTCCCGACCCACGTGTTCCAAAACACTGCCATATTCCCTTTGTGTCATTAATAATAATTTACTATTTCTAAGAAGTCATGAAACCGCTCTAGCTGAAATTAACCTTCTCAAGAAACAAACTATCAACTTTGAAGCTGCTGCATGATCTTCTCTTTTCTCCTCCCTCCCTCCTTTCTGTTCACCTCCCCCTCCTCCTCCCCTTCCTCCTTAATCCCTCCTCCCTCCCTCCTCTCTGCAGCAGAGCAGTTAATAAAGAGATTGATTATCGGCCTGTCAGGAAGTGACAGTTGGACAGGGCTGCTCTGCGTGAATGACAGAGGGCACGCTCACCACGCAGCAGCCCGCCTGACACACACACGCACACACACACACACACACATACACACACACACCTTTGCCAACACCGGGGGTAGATGAGGTGGTGGAGGAGGAAGATGTGGGGGGCTGGATGGGTGAGAGGCAGGCATGTGGAGAACAGCAATGCAACCTTCTGCTGGTGGAAGTTGGGAAGTGTGTGTGTGTGTGTGTGTGTGTGTGTGTGTGTGTGTGTAGAAGTGTTTGTGGTGGTGGGGGGTGGGGTCAGAGTTCACAGCCACTGCCTTCTGGAGAGAGAGGAAGAGGGATGCCAATGACACTACACACGGGAGTCAAAGAGGTCAAAAGGGACTCAGGAACACACAGTCCCTCTCTCTCTCTCTGTCTCTCTCTCTCTCTCTCTCTCTCTCTCTCTCTCTCTCTCTCTCACACACACACACACACATGCTGCTGTGTATCTGTGAGCATACTCAAGAAAAAACCAGGATACACTTACATCCTGTACCAGCACACACTCAGGTACACTGGTAACTGACAGTGGGTAACCACAACACTTCAAACACAAAAGGTAAAGCTATACTAAGACATTTTAAGGCGACCAAAAATGTTACAATTAACTTTCATGAAGTTTAAACTCACTGTGAAAGGGTTAAAGTTGTCAGATGAAAACACAGACAACACCTAGAACAAACAATGCTGACCTGTCAATCACCGTGTAGCCCCGCCCTAAAGCATACTCTGCTTTATGGTCTGTTTCACTCTAAATGGACCATAATTTACTAAATGAACATCATGCTGTATTGAAGAAGACTTGCAACTAGAGATTGAGACCATAAACTCATGTTTACAATGTTTACTGAGGGAATAAATCAAGAGAGAAGTAGAGTCATTTTCTCATAGACTTCTATACAACCAGAGGAGTCGCCCCCTGATGGACATTAGAGAGAATGCAGGTTAAAGGCACTACCGCATTGGCTTCACTTTTCAGACCCGGAGGTTGCCGCCTGGTCTGTCCACACCAAACCACCAGGGATAGGTCGGAGCTGTGAGGTAGATTTGGTGTAGTGGCCCAAGTGAACCAAAAGGATGTTTCCCTATACCTTTACACAATCATTATAAACATTTTTTTAAAAACCGACAAAACAACGGCTACGTTTTTCGCAGTGCCTGAAATAATCTGAAGTGACTCTTAGAAGTACCAGTCTGAGAGAAGGACTCTAATGCTCATGTAAGGGGCCAAACATTTGGAAGGCCAAATTACTTTTTGGGTACACGCATCTGGTGAGCAGCTGTCACTGGAATGAATGGAGCACCATATAGAGACATTTCATCGAGTTCTTTCAGTACAGGTGGATGGGTCAAAAGACACAGGACATCCATCCAGGAGACCGCTCACCATTTTATTTAAAATGTTGCTGCAACCTTAACCCAAACCTCACATGCATAAGCTAATGTTACCCTGTCTGAACCCTACAGGCCACCATTCCACCTCTTCCATAACCACTAATTACTCCCACTGTGTGATCACATTTCACAGGAAAAAAGCTAACGTTTGACAAAAATTAGTATAATTATAATGTATTTTTATTTTTTAATAACTGTGTAATTTAACGTGAATATTTTTTCTTATCCTTTTAATCAACTTGTGAACCCTCATATTTAACCCTCAGTGTTACTCGATGCTGTGATTGGGAACCTGTTGACTGACGCATTATTAATAATTGTTTGAATAGGATTTGTTGACAATAATAATAATAAATATTATCATTTAATTTGGAAATTTGACTATTCCTCATCAGTGTTTTTGTAAAATGTATATGGCTAGCAGAGAAAAAAGGAGATCTGTTTGAATATCTACAACTCCATACGCCTGATGTAGATCATGTGATATGATGATACTGGACCTTGTGGTGAGACTGATTTCAGCGGCTGTTCTGAGGTCAATAAACTTCAAACCTCGGAATGTAACAACTAATTGACTTTTTTTTTTGCATATTTTTAAATTCTTATCGGTTACGAAAAAAAGTCTGAACTGTCAGGTTCATGTAATACATGTTTTTTTTAAATATGCTTAGTGTGGCAATATTTACAGGGCAAAGGTTTGAATTATTAAGGGGAATATGCATATTAATTCATCTTTAAAATATATATATATATATGTCATTTTTAATTTTCAGTTTATTTTTCTTAATCATGTTGTGTTTAAAAAAATGTTTTAATCTAATCTACAAATGAATTTATAACCATCCATTTAGTGCTGAATTCAACTGAACTCATTTGGCTTTTCAGTGCAAAAAGCACAGCTGGAGAAACGCATTAAAAAAATTATTGACAATAAAAATAATACATTTTTCCATGAAGAAGTGTATTTGACAATTCATTGTCATTGTTTATGTGTTCCACTTTCTCAAAATGTTGGATTGCTATTAATGATATCTTGGTGTCTGATTCCTTCTTGTACATTTTGATGTGTAAAATTGCTCCACATCTCATGGGAATGTGCTGCTGTAATATGTTACAACACAGGAGAGCGGTGCCAGACTTTCAGCACAGCAAAACTCATTCACTGATCCCACAAACACACACACTGCGTCGCTTAATCCACACTGCTTTTTTTATTGTTGCACTTGATCAGCGAGTGGAACAATCAATACCTCTAGACTGAGTAGGTGGACTGCTGAGCCTCGTATCAAGATGTTTTTTTTGTTTTACCCCTCCCCATCTTTCACACCCAGAGAGAGGGAATAAGAGAGGGGGAGGAGGGGGACGAGGAGGAGGAGACGCAGATGGACAAGTGCTTTTACAGCTGAGTCTTCCTCTGGCTCGGTGCCACGGCCACAGACTCTCTTTGTTTGCCCGGCTACTAAACTAATAGAGATAAAGGCAGGTTCCTGCTGGCCCTGAATTAGAAAATCATTAAGGAGTATAAACACACACGGGAGCACACACACACACACACACACACACACAGACACACACTTCCACACTGGCTGTCAGTGCTGACATTCCAAACAAACTCTTTCCCGATGCCAGGGGGAACTCCTTTTTCATTTGTAACCAAACAATTACTTCTTTATCCACATCCTCCTCCATTTTCTGCCATGTCAAACGGCTCCATTTGACTGGTTGGTACATATAGGTATGTGTGTGTTTTCATTCATTATATTACTATATAACAACCCGTTCTCATTCCCACGTCGTCACACACGGCGGCTTGGTCGGATCTCCTTGATGTGACTTAGGTTTAGCCAACCAAACTAAAAAGATTGTGTTGAAATAAATATGTTGTTAGTCGGTTTACTTTACGTTAAGTACCTGTTACTAAGTACTTAATAAAGTATTCTTAGTTACAGTTAATACACTGATTATAGGGAGTTTATATGTAGCAACATCATCATGCAGAAACCTGCGTCAGGTCACGTGGGAAAACGTCTTAAGAAGGGCTTGGTTAGATGCTAAAACATAAGTACTTTAACCATAATTTGAATTTTTGGATTCAATCACTACTAAGATTACTGGGAAGCTACAGCAAAAAGAGAATAGTAACAATAAACTCTGAAGATGTACTCATCATATTAAAAGGATGAGTACTTGTTCAGCAGAATGACCTCGTTTAGAGGATCAGTATTGGTAGTTGTGGTTGCCGATATCTCTGGAGAGAGATTTCACGCTCGTGGCCCCTTCGACCAGAATCTCGTGTCCCCATCAGAGAGTTTCTGAATGGTGGTGCTCAGTGTGTTTCTGCTGCCTTCCAGCTTGCTTATACATTCTGGGCAACATTGTGGAACCTCCTCTTTATATTCATATATAATTCAAAAGATGTTCTTCTTTCCTTCAATAATAACTACTTTAGTGATAAAACAGTATAATTCAGGCTTGTGAAATACGTTTGTCCCCAGAAGAAGAAGAATGAAATGATTCAAACCTCCATTCAGTCGATGTTCCCACAGTGTTACATGACAGGGAGAATACTGCTGAACCTTTATGTTGAATCTGTTTTCCACTCCAGAAAAGCGTCAGTGACCCTCAATCATTATTGAACCACAACGGTCTCCAAATATGGAGTCAGTCTGTTTTTCTTTGTGCCCTCTGCGGTCTACTCAGTGGTTACATGTGACAGCCCTCAGTATGTTCAGCTGGTATTTACTGCACTTGACACTAAAATGACTGCTGATTTATTTTATTACAAATAATAATACTAATAATACAAATAATAATAATTATTATTATTATTATTATTATTATTCTTATTATTGTTATTACTGGATTATCATTACTGATGCATTGTCCTTTATGCAGCATTTTGATGTTGTAACTGGTTCTGGTGGGGCTAATGTTGACTACTTTATCTGTAGTTAACAACACATCATATTTATAAATTGATCATAGGTTCTGCGGCTTATGTGCATTTTTAATATGCAGTATAATTAGTAACCAAAGTTATCAAAAACATGTAGTGCAGTAAAAAGTACAATATCTCTTTAAAGCAGCACGAAATAGAAATACACAAGTAAAGTACAAGTACCTGAAAACTGTACTTGAGTAAATGTACTTCAAAATCCTTCCACTGCATAACACGTGGTGGTGAGTCACAATCCACAGTGAGCGAGGACTTTAATTAGAAAAAGAAGAAGAAAAGGAAACGCAAGGAAAGGAATAGCAGAGGACTGCTCCTGACAGACAACAAGATGGCAGCAGAAGACAGCTAGAAGCCCAATGATCACGCGGGTGAGTGTTAATAGTGAGACACGGCACGTCAGGTACGCCTGGCCTTATTCTCTGCAGCTGTGGTCAATAGTGAACCCTAATTCAACTACAACACATCTGGGAGGTTCTGATTATGCCCCCTTCCTCCTCGCCTGATGTTTCCATGTGGGATCTCTCTCTCTCTCTCTCTCTCTCTCTCTCTCTCTCTCTCTCTCTCTCTCTCTCTCTCTAGTCCCCACATTAGTTAAGATGGCTGCACAGTGGCTGCCGGGAACGAGCGTTTTTTAAAGCTCTCCGAGGTGCGGGCGGCTTAAACTGGCTCATTTGTTGGCTCTGCATTCTAGAAGACGACCCCGCAAATGGAGCCACGATCCAATTATTATTAGCTGGGAGGTGAAGAAACAACGGCCCCAATCTGTTGGCCCCGGCTCAGGACGGGCCGGTACGCTGACACACACACACACACACACACACACACACTGTCAGAGTCAACACGGTCAGACGGAGGCTGCTACATGAGGAGGCGTGTGCTGAGTGAAGTCCTATTTTGATATCAGCGTGGGGATAAAGCGGTAGAGAGGGAAGAAGATGGTCTTTGTCGAACGCGAAAACATGTTCAGGTTCAAAGGCGGATCAATTTTAACATTTACACACACACACAAACACACACACGCGCACGAAGCAAAACAATACCTGAGCCTAAACCAGGGCTCGCCGAGCATTAAAATGTGTTCATAAAAAAAGAGAGAGGAAAACAGCATATGGAAGTCCCAGCAGAGGCATTCTTATTTCTATCTGTGAAAATTCATTACGCATTCTCACAATGAGTGTGTGTGAGAATTCGCCGTTTGTTCTCGTCTCAGGCTAAACAAAGGCACATGTGCTCATTTTCAGAGCGGGACGCGGCGCGGCCCGATTTCAAAGGCACAACTTGAAAGACGACAGACAGCTATTTACAATATTTATACATTTAGGATGCTGATACTATGCATATTACATGTCTGTCTCCCACTCTGTGTGTGTGTGTGTGTGTG
>NW_022280066.1:2274104-2283412 GCF_004355925.1 Anarrhichthys ocellatus | reverse complement strand
GTGTGTGTGTGTGTGTGTGTGTGTGTGTGTGTGTGTGTGTGTGTGTGTGTGTGTGTGTGTGTGTGATTGAGAGACGACAACAGTGGGGAAGGGAGTCGCTGATGAAAAAGGTTACTTTGGAAATTCTCTGATAATTGGTGCCTTAAAAGGAGCTCATTTTTAACTATGTCACCACGACTGCTCGATGACAATTAATCTGTTTGCGGCTGCTTCCTTGGCATCTGTGCCAATTACTTTATATGCTAATATATGTAAATGACATCTCAGATGCCAGTTTCAAGTGTTATGCGAGTGGCGTATTGTGTCTTTTTTATTTTTTTTTAAAGTCATATTGTTGAGGCGAGTGCTTTATATTTGGAGGTGTAAGTTATTGATTTCCTCCCTGGCTCATAAACATTTACTCACTCACATATGATACATTTCAAATGAATTTCAGGATTTGTGTTTTTTTGTTTTTTTTCTAAATTCGTCTCTTGTCAGGGTGGAACAGTCTTTAAATAAACTATTAATTGACACAAAAAGATAATTGCACAGTTTGTATGTATTAAATGAAGGCTCCGTGTCTTGTAGAGCAGTGTTCTGTCTTTACGGTCTGAAGAGCTGAGCACACTAACAATTTTCACAACGCACACATGTTCTACAAAAAAACAAGATACTAGATATTAAATCTAATTATGCAAAAAACGTTGGTTCATTTGATACGGTTTTGGTCAGAGCGTCACTAAAAAAACAAACACAAGGGTCAAGTCTGAACAGTCAACAATGTTTCAGTTTTTTCCCCAAAAATACATTAATTTATTTTCCTATATGTGTTACGAATTCCTTTAAGATCAAACTCCAGATATTAGCATAAGTCCAGTGTCTCAGGCCAGAGGTCAGAGGTCAACGCTTTATTTCATTTGGCTTTAATAAGCAGTAGGACAATACTTCACACCTCATACCACATTATAATGATGCAAATATGAGGACAACAGTGTATTCATACATTATCAATGATTGTAACTCCTCCTATGAAGCTTCAATAACTGGTATATGAAGAGTTAATGACTGCTTCTGATATGATCACACACATCAACAAATCCTGTGTTATAAAGCATTTATTAACCATGCAATTGGTTCACAGGCAAGTTTCAAGCTTTGTAAATGTGTTCAATATGATGAATACTCATTTACAGCTACATTAAAATAGTTAAGAGTTTTATGAATGTTAAATAGAGGAGTTAAAGTCAGGGGTTGAATCCCCGACAGAGCAAAGAAGACATTTGTCTGTGACCTTTGACCTTTATGTGGAAGTATATTATTGTAAAACAGATGAACAGATAACACTCTTTGAACGCACTCATCATTTTTGCAGTTATGTTCTCTTTTTTGCCATGACACGATTTTCCACAATCGTCATAATTCAGTCAAATGGACAGAAATCGTACACCGGGTGGATGTTTATGTTTGACGGTCAGGAAGAAACATACAGTTTCTCAGCATGTATCCGTGTACATACCTGTGAATATATTCATACACAAAATGAATAAAGAAATAATACATTTTTAAAAAGTTGCCTAAATATTAAATAAAGCCTAAATAATTTGATGTCAGAAATGTCGGTTATTAAAAACAACAGATGTTCATATCGGCTGAGAAGCTTCAATACGTTTCCCTACAACAGAGAATCCCACCTTGACTCGGTGAGGTGTTCAATCCTCCCGGTGATGTGGTGGGATGCTTTGCATTCCCAAAGACTGCACATAGCAGCATTAAGTCAATCAGCCGCTGCTCTTACTGTACAACAAACTGAGGATTCACTTTTTCCTTTATTAGCCGAATAGCGCTGAGTAAATGCTAATGAATGCACATTGAGCATATTCACAGAGCCCTTCTTCTCTTTCTATAAATGGCAGTAATTACCAGTCGACTGCTCTGAGATGCTCCTCTATTGTTCCTCCTCTTCCTCCTCTCTTTTCACTGCTGTCTGCAGCCTTCCATCACTCCGACTGAAGATGTCACTGTTGTATACCAAATATCTGCTCACTGAAGTTCTGTATGTGTGTGTGTGTGTGTGTGTGTGTGTGTGTGTGTGTTCATGTTCATCGGTGAGAAACAAAGCTATGTCGTATTTAAAGCGTTTGACTGTGAAGTTTTGACAATGCAGGGGGTACGACAGACAAAGAAAGAAATCCATTAGAATGAATCCAGCTGGCTGATCTTTAAATAAGAGATAAATGCATGATTGTAAACACAAATACAACAAAATTACATTTTTGAATTTGATTGTTGAGCATTTAAGATAAATGGGGTTAAAAGCGTAATTTTAAGCTATGAATCCAGTCCCTTTTTAAATTTTTTGTAATATTTTGCACCTTATTTAGTAATACATTTCCTGAAAATGACTTTTATATTGTGTGTGGCATGCAGTACACACAGATTTAACATGGCCTATGAAAATACAAAAATAGTGATTCCAGTATTACTCCAGTGCTGAAGTATTCATTACAACAATTATGAAAATGACGCCGGGTGTTTGAGGAGTGGGAGGTGCTGCCACGCTCTGTTTTAACATACACATGCATTGTTATCTGGCTTCACTGCAGTCTTCTTCGTACATATACACGTTTGGCTGTTGTTTTTTTTTTTTTTCTTTCTGGTAATTACGGCATCAACATATTTTGGAAGTTATGATTTGATAATTATATTGAGGTTCACCGGGAGAGAGAAAGAGACGATTAAAAAAAGAAAGAGTCAAAATAAAAGTCACAGGAATGAAAACAAGAGGCTGAACATGAGACGCTCCAAAAATGGTGTGTGAATAAAACATAAAGTATTCCTGTGACCCTGTGTGCACACACACACACACACACACACACACACACACACACACACACACACTCACTCACTCCTGCCAGTGTATTTGAGTAGATTTTATATGTGAGGAAACAGATTCAACAGGCTTTTTATTACCTTTGGAGACAGATTTTGCGTGTGCCTCGTCTTTTGTTAAATTGCTCTGTTTTTGTACCGCAGTTTGGTTGATGGCTTTCTACATAAACTTTATCTGCGGATATTCAGGGAAGAGGTTAAACCAGTCTAGCGTTTGAATTCATCAACAGCAATATGGCTTGTAGCCTGGTTGATGTGGAGCTTGCACAAAGGGAATATTGAGACATTGATATTGATGATAGATATACTGATATTTGAATGAAAATCTAAATATGTATTGAACAGACAAATCTTAAAACGTTCATCCCAAATCACAGCTGTGTTCCCCACGGGGAGACCAGCTCACCAGTGACCAGATTGCAGATCACAACCAACTAAATCAAGACTTGACAAAAACAATAATAATCTCTAAATGACACGGTGACTATAATTGTTTTAGTGTGACATGACAAGAAATAAAGAATTATAAAAATTTTAACATTCTCTGGGCAGTGAACCCAATTCCATTCAAATGCTTTCATTCGGCTGATGGGAGAAATAGTCCCCTTCCTGTTTGTTTGATTAAAATACAGTGAGCAGCTGTTTTAGGAAATTACTGAGCGCTTTCTGAAAATGTAACTACATATTTCTGAATGTCAGAAAGTAGGGAGGGATATAAAATATATAGAATAACAGCAATCATATCCATTTAAACAAATGCAATTACTTGTATATGAATAAACTAAAGATATCAAAACTGGTCTTTGACACATCGCTCGGTAATTATGGAGGATCTGGTTCAAGGCTCTTCTTAATTTCAGTTAATATTATAATTTAGTGGTGCGTATTCACCAACAAATTTGCACTTGATTAAATTACAACCCATAAACACAGGAGACCTGGGACTTTGGGGCCTCCGTAGGATGTGGGTTACATTTCTTCATGTGGACCAGATTTGAAAGTGACTTCTGGTAAAAACTTCCCCAAACCTGGCACGCACAAAATAATGATAATGTTTTCAAAAGAGCTCCAATCCAAACAGGAAACCAAAGACAATCACACCCGATACAATTAAACCAGAGGACAATCATCCCAAATACGGCCAACCTGAGCAGACAAAGAGAGAACGACAAAAAAAGAAGTAAAAAAAGAATAGCACCACCTGATTTTGTCCTGCCAACACTCCCCATCTGCCTACAAAATAGACATTTAATCAGGATGCAGCACACGATTAGACATATTGACCTGCAGCAATATACAGATTGTATATTATTTTGATACGGCCTGTGGCCCAGTTCTTGTATAAAATGGACCCATGACGACCTCTAGTCAGAGGTCTCGAAGCAGTTGCCCACTTCACTGGTTGGTAATCCTCGGTCCTACTCGGAGATCTTGCTGAAGAGGTGGATAGTAGCAGATAGTGATACTCAATTATCAGTTTCAACGTAAATTTCACAATCGTGCATCTCCCCTACTAATGTTGTTTTGCACAGCATGGGAATGCTCGTTTTTGGAATCAAAGCCAGCAACTACTATCTTTATAAATGAGTTATTTTTTAACTTAACGTCTGTCACAGATTAGTTGCTTTGCAACAAAACAGACAAGTGCTCCACCGGTATACGTCGCTACTCCCTGACCTTAGACGGCCCGAGCTACCAGAACACACACCTACAAGCTGTCTGTTCCTCGCTCTCCTCTCCCCATCCTACCCTGTATTTATCAGGCTGTGTGACTTTCTAATCCCTCTCTTTAGCAGCGGTGTGTGAAAGCTAACACTCCTCCGTGTGATTACGGAGGGCCCTGGGCTGCTGATTATCTGGAGAGACCACCGCAGAGACCCCCGGCCATGCTCTTCCAAGCCAGCGCCACTTTAATTCTGCCTAATTGATCTTCACACTGTTAACTTTTCCCATAACTCCACACAGGTAGAACTGCGTTTGATCCTTGTGGCTGCAGGAGATTTTTTTCCAGTTTTTTTTTTTAACTGGATGTTGTTGATGTTTTCTCTCTGTTTCTTTATATAAATTACTTGAAATGTGGAAGAATATTTTTGTGAAGTAACCACCCACATGAGTGGTGTGGCTCTATGGTCAGTTGGTCCAGACTGGGGTATCTCAAAAACTGTTGGATGTATTGCCATGGAAGTTGGTATTCATGGTCCCAAGATGATAACTGCGGTCATTTCCTGACTTTTCATCTGGTGCCACCAAGAGGTGCACATTGGTGTTATTGGCTGGGTTGTCATGAAATACTGTATGTTTCAGACATTCATGGTCCCCTGAGGATGAATTGTAATAGCTCTGGTGATCAGGTCCGTCCAGTACTTTGGTTTATGACCAGCAAAACTAATTACACCGTTTTCAGTCAACAAACCATACTGTCTGTTTGGTGCTAATTAGCAAGTTTTGTGTCCAGACAGAACATGAGGCTCATTTTAGAGGTGGTGGGATTACATGGAAAAGGCAGTGCTAACTTAGGCTACCTGTGATTGGGTCTTTACACAGGTGAATATGTAATCCGGGGCTCGGTAAAAAGCCTCCAGGTCTGTGACATTTCCCAAATGGACTCCCTGAGGGCGAAACCCTGCCGACTGCCTCGCCATTACTTGTGTCTCTGTGTTGTCTATGAGAGGCTGAATTACAGATTGTTTTAAAAGTCATACTTCTCACGCTAAACAGATCGCCATCCCCCATATCTTGTTCACTGTGGCATTTAGTTCCCCGCTACAATTGGAATACGGAAGGTTGGAATAAAAGGTTGACTTTTCAAAGGACTTTGGTGTATGTTTTCTCCTGTTTGGACAGAGCGAGAGGAGATGACAAGTGAGGAATCTGTATCATCAGCTGATAGCAGCTGTTATTCATCAGCACACAGCAATTATCTGATATAGTCATTAGTAAATATATGCAAATAGTTTTCATACATGTGTACTCGCGGCTTATGGGAGTATGTTGGTGTCTACCATATATCGTATACTAGAGTGTGTGTAAATGCAGAGGAGGGAGAGCCGGCCATCTCAGCAGATTGAGCTGAGCTGCCATATGTACGGAAATGTTTCAGGTGACAGCAGTCGCCCCCGACATGTTCTCCGAGGTCACCGTGTTGGTGCGGTGTTTGTGAGCGGACGGAATATAGGTCACCTACACCTTCGTCATGCCAGGTCATCTGTCAGAGAGCATCTTAATCACCATTAATAACCACCAAGCCATCTGTCGTGATCTGTTCTCACACCACCTGGTGGAACGAGCCCTTAAATAGAGACCTGTGTTATTTTGTGTTTTATAAAATTTGGTTTCTTCCTTTTTTTAATTACTCGTGTTATTAAAGGCCTTTTTTGGGGCAGTTTTTGCTTTTATGACGCGATGGTCCAAAGAGAGAGGATGTCGTATGTTGTACGGATTGTAGAGCCTTCTGAGGCAAATTTGTGATATTGAGCAGCAAAAGTTTTGTCTCCATTTGTGGACTCCTGACCGTGTTCTTTCCACCTCCAGAGGGGCAAGTCAATGTTGTGCCGCCACAGGGAATGGAATCAACCCCAATGAGACACTATTCTGTAGTATTTAACAATGACTAAAACTATGGGATGGAAACTATGGTCATGTGGTAACAGTTCCTTGTTTATGGGGGGGCGGGTGTTCGAAGATGATGTCTGGCCTCAAGGTGAATGTCCTCCTTGACCACTGACTCCAGGTGGATGACCTTTGACCTTTTGACCTCAGGGGATGCTGGTCTGGTGTCACACACACTCAATGCTAAATTCAAACACAAGTGATGTTGGCTTAGTTGTTGAAAACCCAGTCCCCAGAAAAAGATGCTGGCATTGTACGTTTCTGCAAACGACAGTATATGTTGAATGTCAAAATTTCCGAACCAAAAAACAAGTTTCATAAATGCCTTTATAACAGCCTCGTATCTCACTTACACAAACACTCAATGCCACATGGTTATTGTGTTGAACAGATTGGAAAGGTTTAGGCAACAGAACTTGGTTACGGTTAGGAATAAGATCATGGTTTGTCATAACATAACTTAACTATGATAAATAAATAACAATTGCCTTTCGTGGATTGTCTTACGTAACGTTACATAAAAAGCATAACAACGTTGCCTAATAAGCGCAGAGTCATCGTTTACTTTTGGTTTCACGTGGGACACGAATAGCCGTCTCCTGGGTGAACATCCTGTGTTTGTTTGACCCATCCATCCCTCTCCTCCTAAGTGAATTTTATCACTTGTTATACTAGTTATTATACCACCGAACTTTCAAAAACGCCGGCTTGATACACTCCTTCACTTGCTCTGCCGAACTTAAAAGCGTTGACATTCAATCTATCCGACGTTTGCATAAATCGTACAATGCCGACCTTTTTTCCTGGTGACTGAGCCGTTGTTCTGGCCAGCTAGCTAGCTCGTCCAGTTTACTATGACCACCTTTCAAATGATTCAAAATACTGTGAGCATTGTAACAGCTCTCACAATGTTAACGTTAATTCTATATTTTTAAACTCAGCGGGTACTACCAAAAATGTCACGGTTAGTATTTCTCGATCTTTATTACTGTTCCATTGGAAATGGTATTGCATTTATATATTGCATTATGGTCTTATGTTGTTGAACAGCAGTCAGTTTGAGGGGGACAGACTGGCCTGCTGTGAGAGGCACTGTTCAACTTAATCCCCATGACGAGAGGTCAAATCATCGTTGCTGAAATAAGATATAAAGAGACTTTGAGGATCGATAGTCTAAAAATGTGAATAACTACAGTGGAGAGGCTGATTATCAAATTTTTTTCACGATATTAGTACTAAAAATAATAAATAAAAAGTAAAATACGTATATTTGTAGCACACTTTGTAACCAACATTTGCCAAAGGAAGTTGCTCTCTGTGTTGTTTTCTACTTGGTTGGACTGTGTGCTCACCACGGAGCATCTAATAAAGCAGCTACAACATTAAATGGACAGCAGCCTTTCCTTAGCTGTATGAAAATTGAAGTCCACTAAAATGTCTCCTTATTAATCATATTTAAATTCATAGTGCAGAGACAAAAGTAATACATGCAGCAGATAAATAAATAATGGCAGACTACTCTGCACTTTTGTTTCCTTAAGGGCACATGCCTTGCTTATGCAGCACTCATCTGGTTTTCATATAGATTTAGTTCATCTCTATATTGGCTATTTAGGTGTTCAAAGGTTTGTTTGTGTCTTTTTTGTCAAAGCATCGATAATTCACATATTTTCAGATAGAACTGACTGAAGAGAAATAAACGATTAAGGAATGACTTGCTCTGCAGCTTCCTTTTTGGATATAAACCCGAGACTTTGGGAGCACATGCAATGGTGCAAATTGCCTGTAATCGTGGCCACAAGAGTCAGTGAACACATCACTGTTTGAAGACACTTCGGTACGTAACTACAACAGCAAGTGAATGCATCACCGCTCATAATGCCAAAAGTTTACCCATAAGGCCTCTGAAGGTACATAAAGGAGCTCGGCTTTAGATTTTGCTGAAAAATCTAAATTTCCCCCTCAGAAACATATTTGGAGCGTGATTTGTGGCAATCTAAAGAATGTGTGTTTTGTAGAAAATGTAAAAAGAAACTGAACCAAAAACAAGTGTCATCAACATTACACTTTCATCACTACCATGCTATCATGCATCCAGTCACTTTATCACAGCCTCAATCCTGACATGCTGTCGTTGCCCCAACACCACCATTACAACCACATTATCACCACTGTCATCACTGCATCTCACTGTCGTAGCTTCAGCCATCACTGATATCACATAATCAGTGCACACCCTGTACTGCACAGGTGCCAGGTCAGCCTCATAACCACAACACTCACATTTTAATACGACACATACTGTGGTAATATTAAATTATAATGAAAACACTGACATGCATGTTGGTTACTTTCCATTTTGTACTTCAAATAGATTGGTTGACTTGTTTTTTGAAAACATTCCCATCTCTATATCTAAGTATCTGTTGGAAGATCAACTAGAATTTACTTTTGCATTAATTAGTAGACTGTTTAAAGGCAACGTGTTTTGCAGGACACTGAGGATATAACTCACTGATCCCTGATGGGGTGAACCAGGGGACAACCGCAGTGAAGCCTAAACTACAGACCTTGACTTTGGCTGGCCTCCTGTCAGTGCTTTAATAAGATGCCTGGCGACACAGTACGTCACAGAGAATACCAGGACACTGGGGCCTTGTGCCAGCATTGCCCGGAACCACAGAGGAGTGTTTGTGGAGTGTTTCTCTGACCTCTCCAACAGAGCGAAGGGGGGACTAGCATCTGTTTTAATAAAGCTGCCCACTCTGCATTCACCATGTCAACCCCCCCCCCCCCCCCCCCCCCCCCCCCCCCCCCCCCCCACCCCC
>NW_022280066.1:2251194-2274004 GCF_004355925.1 Anarrhichthys ocellatus | reverse complement strand
ACACACACACACACACACACATACACACACACACACACACACATACACACACACACACTCCCTAAGCCGTGGAATGGGCCTCGGCACTGGAGGAGAGGTGGCAGAGGTAACAGCTGGCTGCAGCCATGGCGGCATGGCCGTGGCATGACCACAGCTTTATTAGTGGTGTCCAGGACACCGGCTGATCCTCTCCCAGGGTCCCTGTCACACTGATGTCTTCATCACTAAGCTGAGTAGACAGGCCAGGCCTGCCAGCCAGTGGAGGTGACAACAAATCCAATTACCTCCCCTCCATGGTGCCTGGACCAGACTTGGGGGGGCAATGGGACAGTGGAGGATGTTGCCAGGATAGAGGATGAGGGACATGCAAGACAGGACCGTAGGACAAGAGGTGGTGTAGAGGCTTTAATTTTGGCTGTTAAATCTGGCTTACTGTATTTTTCATTCTGTAATGAATCACATTTAGGACAAAGAAATGTCTAAATTGACTTAACATGGACTCCAGCGCAAGGACAGTTTTTCCTCTGAGCAGCATGAATTTGGTCAGCAATTCTTGGCAGTTGTGTGATGTTGACTAAATCATGCCGATTAACTTGGATCTTGAAACGTGACTGTATGACCGGAGCTGGGTTTAAGATCACAGGATCACCTAATTCAATAGGGTCAATCTTCTGGGGACTATGAATATAAATAATATTTGAATTAATGAAAATCCAGCCATCAGATACAGTATATTGCGTACAGAGTGCATCTGGTTGACACAAGAAAAAAGCTCATGAGTGCCCACAATAAAAAGGGTTCATCCTCTCTTGAGCATGAATGTGCTCATTGAATTGAACCCACCATAACACATTTTGTAATAGACCAATGTGTGTAAGCTCTGCACAAGTTGAAAACTGAACACAAAATGACTAAAACTTGACCTGATACTTTGTCAAGGCCCTTTCAGGTACGGGTCAGGTAGCAGAGCTCTACTGTCGACAGACACAGTGTCCGTATGAGAGTATGACACTTGTGCCTATTGTTTTATACACGTCCACAGTGTTTTGGGATATTCCACTGTCCTATTTCCCAGCATCAACTCTGCAGGAAAGCAAAAATTCTACACATTTGTCAAATTCGGCCTACCATACCTGGGCTACTTCTTCGGTCTATTCGGTAAATCCATGTGTGCTGGCAATTAGTGATGAGTGTCACATTCTGCAACATGGCTGGTGTGGGAAATATAAAGAAAAAGAAAGAAGTCTCGCTTGACAAAGCTAGATTCTAGATTCTAGCATCAAACAAATTCATTACGATTTGAATATCCTGAAAGTCATTCAGGCACTGTCAAATAAAAGCATTTCCCTCCTTGAGGATCCATTAGGTGAGGATGTCTGGCCCAGAGCAGAGAATCGTGGTCTAACCATGGCCTTGAACGTGGCCTTGAATGTGGCCTTGAACGTGGCCTTGAATGTGGCCTTGGACGTGGCCTTGAACGTGCCCAAACCTGGTTTCCCCCATTTAGGTCCTTCTTTTATTTCCATACCAAGCAGGAGGGATGTGGACGTTGACGAAACACAAACCCAATGAGCTAACACAGGCCATGTTTTCAAATCATACTTTTAAACAATAACTCAATTAAATCTCCATAAACAAATTGGTTCCCACTGACAGTCTGGGATGGAACATGTTAAGTGCTGATCATCGCAGGCCGGTATTGATCTGCAATCGGCACAGCTGTCCCCTTTGTGGATTGAGGTGAAGGAGAGGGGAAACTTGTCTGGCAGTGAGGATGTAGGGAGGGCCTTGAATGGAGATAAAAGCAAAAGGAGGCAATTCGCCAAAGCAGAACTCCTCAGCCGTTGTGTTTTCCCTCACTCTGTCAGTCTCCTCTTTCCACCAGAGCCCTCACCTTATCATCCACAGAGCTCCGGTGTCTGGAGTTTCGCCTTCAATCGGTGACTTTGGAGCCCAACCGGAGAAGATCATTCACCACTTCCTCTCCTGACATCCCTCCATACAGGGATGGGATGATCGACCCACGAGTGCAAAAAAAGGAGAGGGGCACTGGGAGGGTGAGCGTATGCTGAGAGAGAGTTGGAGGGGCTCTCACTCTTGAAGGTGGTTGAAGTCTTGCCAAGATATTTCATATTCATGGTTAAATATTCAGCGCACATGGTGGACAGGGGCAAATTCTGCAGTCAGCCCGCCATTCAAAAGTGAAAGGGATGTGGCTTGTGGATGAAGGGAGCGAGAGGGATAGACACGCATGGGGCTTCATGGTAGTCAGATGAGAGGCTGCCAGCTGCTGATGGGTGACTGTTTGAGCGTGGCGCCTCAGGACATGCCCGTTGAAAGGCGATGCGATCCGATACCCCCACTTATGCGGGGCTTATATACATATGCCCCCTTATGCAGAGGAGGCCCATATCAATTGCAGAACTTCCAGTGTTTTGGTCATTATGCCAAGTTGTTTGAGCGAGCGTCTTGCATGTCTGAATGAGGAATGTGGACTTACTGGTCTATGACCAGTGAGAAAAGCCTGCTCTGCATAAAACCACCTTGTGGCTTCTGAAAATTGTTTGTGTTGCAAAGCTGCTAAGTGAATAAAGTTTTGATAAAGGAACTTCCTTTCACCAGTGAAACTGTGAATTTTGTGTTGGCCTGCAGCATGTCGGCCGGGCTCACTCTAAGGAAAATAAACAATACAACTATGCAGTATTATGCTGACAATGACTTTATCCTCTGAAGTAGGAGTTGGTCTGATGGGTAACAAAATCCTTAAGTAAAGGTTTTCGTTCACCCCAGTCACAAAACATGTTTCCTCTCTTCATGGCGTGGCTCAACTCCAATACAATGGAGGTGAATGGAATGTACTGGTCCCTACTATCGTGACTTTTACTTCCACTGATAATAGTTGCTGTGTTACTGTTCAGAGCAAGATCTGTGGATGACTACAAGCGGGGCACTGTTTCTGGAAAGAGATGCTGTTGTTAAATCTCTGATTTTTGAAACATGATTGGTCAATGTTGTGAGCACCACAGATACAATTCTGTTGACTTCCATTGTATTCAGGTGAAGAGAGAAATCTAAGAGACAGATACTGTAGCACACAACTGTTAGCATAGCTAGATCCCACTAGAGGTAAGGATAAGTGAGGTTTTTCTCTGAGGTATCTCTTTTAAGCATTAAATATCCATATAATTTGCACCGCTACAGTAAAACCAAATAGTTGTTTTCACATTTTAAACAATTGAGACAATTAGTGAGCGTAAGAGGTTTTATGTAGATATATCTTTTCACTTAGCACAGAGGCTACCTGCTTCTACCTGCTTCCAGTCTTAATAGTAAGCTAGGCTAATCACTCCCTGGCTTTAGCTTTAAATATCAAGCTTCTCATGTCACACTCACAAAGAAGCCAAATAAGTCTATTTCCCAAAATGTTGAACTAGTACTCCTTACTGTATGATTCAAACACACATAACCGTATTTTTAATTATTTTAAAATCAATATTCAGATCAAGTAGGGACATCTATAATATGTAATTTGATGTAATAGTGCAGCTTTAGGTTCATAATGAATGAATTACTTGGTAGTGTGGATCATATTTAGTGAATTGCTGGAACAAGCAGCTACACAATGTACTGTATATGTTACATTTTTGAACAGTGTGCAAAAAACATTTTTGTAACTTTGAAGATACTTGAGGGAACAACTGAGGGCCAATCATGTTTCAGGAGATTTCCAATCAACACTTATTAACACTGTGTGCTAAAAGTTGTGTTACAGTTTGCCAATGAGTACGTTAAAAAGAGTGTAGTATTTCCTAGTTCCCACCTGCTCTCCTGACTGTTCTCCATCACCTCCACTCACTGAGAGGATAGAAAAACACATCCCTTCTTCCCGTGATAGTGCAGGTCACACCTCTTGGTTTGGGAGAGTGGGAGTGATTAAAAATGACAAGGAGACATGTCGAGTGTTATTCATCAAAGAGCTCCACCTCGCTCTGCATCAGAACCAGCCGGTCCACAGGGGGGAACCGGGGCGGGAAGTGAATCCGCTCCCCTCCGGCCCCAATCCAGACCCCGAAATGCTGATCCCCCCCCCTCCCCCCCCCCCGACCCCACGTCCCAGAGATTACACTACCCCCCCCCCCCCCCCCCGCACACACACACACACACAACCCTCACTCACACAGAAACACACACAGGCGCACACACATGCTCAGAGGGGCTAATTAAGGCTTTAATATGCAAATGAGAGCCGCAGTAAATTACACAGCTGGCAAATATGCCTGTTTTTGCCTGAAAATACATCAGGAGTGCAGTGAGGAGTGTGTTGCTGCTGTTGTTGTTGTGTTTGCAGAGAGACAGGGGATTGCCCCCCCCCCCACCCACACCCCCGAACCCCCCTGAGCAACCCATGCCCCCCCCTCCCTCCCCTCATCTGCTGGAGTAACTCATCCAGCTTTGTCCCTTTCAGAGGTATCAGGAGGAAAAGTCGACTCTCTGCACAAGTAATGTTGCATTTTAGAGAGGGACACAACGAGGGACACTACAGGAGTGTTGTGCTTTTAAAATGAACGTTCTGTCGTCTGACAGTATGAAGCTCACATCAACGAGTCTGTAGCTTTGACTTGGTACCAGACTGGGAAACCTGACGTGACACTTTCATTCACATTTTCACACATTTTATTTACATAGTCAGCTGTTTTCAAAAATGCATTCTTTATTTGAAACGCTAGTCTGCTGTGCTGGCTAGGTAGATGGGTCACAATGTATTCAAGCGTTATGAATTAAATCAAAATGATTGATTATTTTATTCTATAAAGGGTCAGTTCACCCAGTAAACACCAATGACAGTGTTAACCATCCATGCAGATAGTTCAATCCGTCCAGGGTTGAAGATGCAAGACTGAGGTGTCTGCCTCAATACAAAAGATGTCAATATAATGTTGTTGTTGAGGCTGAAAGCATTGAAAAAGGCTTCCTATAGTTCTTTGGTGTAATGTAATCGGGGCTATAGCTGCAATTGGGGACACTGAGGTCATGAAAATTGGTGATTCTACAAATCTGGAGACAACACTGGATAACAACCCTGCAAAGCATGTAAAGGCCCCAAGGCTCCAGACCAGGGGCGGAGCCAGATGTTGTAAACATTCGAGGCTCAGCCCAAACCTAAGGGGATGCGAGGGCATCCTCCCAAGGAGAGATTTTTTTTCACATTTACGGCAGCTACGTATATGCACTATTTTCATCCCATTTGATGAGAACATGCCAAAAAAATTTATATTATTTTGTCAAAACATGATAGTTGCCAAGGTCACAAATCAAGAGCCTATATTCTATGTTGTATCTAATTGTTACTGTCGTCATCATTCTGATACCATAACACAACAAATGAGTGAAATGAATAAAGAGAGTCTGGTGTCACTATTCTTAAGTTACATAACGTACGGGTAGGGTAGGAATTTGACTAAACAGCATTGTTAATGTTGAAAGCTATTTTTGTTTTACCATTTCACAAGTTCACAGAAGGAATGTTGAGCTGACAAATCTGCTACGTTTAAATCAAAATGGCAAAATAATGTGGGCCGTTCTAATTGCAAATCAAGGATTCACAACAATTTTGAAAGTAAAACATCAACTAGGATGGCTACTGCGTCAAAATTCAGTTTTAAGAGCTGAATCATTTTGGGTGATTTTGTGATCACAAGGTACATATTCTATAATAAAGTTGTTTTGAATTGAAACATTAATAAACCCAAAGAAAAAACTCGGGGCAGGTAGTGTTAGACTTGTATGTTTATGTCCACTTTTAAGATGTGGTACACCAACCAGAACTATATTCCTGTGAGTGTTACGAAGGCTTTGGAACAGTGTTTTGATCTATGTTGGGACTTACAATTTACAGACGATATAACTGAACAGTTAATTGAATAAATCAAATGTATATAAATAATTAAATAATATAGTATAGTATATAGTATATAAATATAAATAATTTAAAAGAATCTTAAAATATCTTTTTTTTCAGAGGGAGCTGGGCCCCAGACTCATGACCAGAGTACTTTTAATCCTTGCTGTGGCCCTGAATGTAATCCCTATACAAACTGTTGACAGTCAATTCCATGGATTGTCCCGAATCACAGGGACAGTTTCTGGAAACGGATGCCACTTTTGAATATATTAATAGGATTTTTTCCATCATTCAAGTTCAATTCCATTCACCTTCATTATATGTATATCTCATTTTACATTTGTCGGATACTGTTGTCTAATGTTTTAAATTACTATAAGAGTACATGTTCTCCTTCTGGATTAAATACAGGAAATGTTAATTCACTGAGAACGCTCTTCTTATTATCCATTAAAGGATGGATTTCTGTTGGTCATCAGAAATAAGACGTTCTCCAGTGATTCATTTGGTAAAAACAGTCTTTCCTTTATGCTCTCTGAGCTGTATTGTGTGGTGTGGTTCCAGTAGGTGACTGACTGATCAGGTAGCAGTGTGAACCCTGGTCCCCCCCCCCCCTGCTCGGAGCCGTTCCCCGCTGCCCTCTGAGGCGTTGCTTGGAGGTTTGTTCTGCCTGGTTGCTGTTGTCTGCCTACGTACTCTGTTCCCCAGAGCACCGGTGTCATCATGATGCAACTGAAACCTGAGTGCCGACTACATGCATGGTCAGGCCGTCCTGTCACCCAGCCACCCTACTGGGACTGACCGTGACAGGAAGGGTGCCCGAAAACATACCCAGAGACTTCTTTGTTTCACGCTGTTCCTAAAATAAGACTCCACACTCCTTCTGACGGTGCCCTCTGTGCACTGCATTTCCCACAGCAATCTCTCCACAGACCCGTACAAACACATGTAACTGTTCTCGGATGTCACTCCCGAAACCTCTCACATTCACAGCGATGTGATCTAAAGCCAGCAGACTGCTCTGAGGCGTGAACAGTCAAGGTTGTTGGATGAAATAAAGAATAGCCGCAGCAGATCGCTTTAATGGACTTCAACACATGTGAGACATCTGATTTCTAAGGCCATGTTTCATTATGGCTACATATTCAATACAACCGTTATGTGGAAAGGTACTAACAAGTAAAGATCACAAATACAATGTGTTTAAAGAGGGCTGCATGCATTTTAGGGATCGAAGGAAGCCTTTGACGTTATGGTATAGATTTTTATTTTGTGCGGTTTAATAAAAAAAGGATTCATTGTATTTCACCCTTCACCTTGCTATATTGCTAATTTCCCATAATTTGTAGCCCCTTGGCCCCGTGGTGGTTCAGGGTTAAGTCCGGCCCTGCATCTTGGAGCAACTGTTCCAACGACGATGACTGGTTGTTGTTTTTAAGACACAGTTTCATGAAAGTAAAGAAAATAGATTCTCTTATTCAGTCATCTGATGGGCTGTTCTTCCTGTAACTATGACCATGTGAGGCGTTCACCGATGACAACAGAGATTGACACATGGTTTCAAAGTGTTTGACGGCATCAAAGTCAAATGCCTAATTTCTAATATGAAAGGTGTCATATACAGCCGGTACACTTTATTAGGTACACTTGTACAATCTAATGCAATCTAATCTAGTCCCACTCTACACCTCTGGCCCTGTATGGTGTTGCGATTGGTGTGATCACATCACAAGATGCTCTCTATTCAACGGTGTTACAAACATTTTGACCCCCTTATGTATGTAAATATGAAGAAGAAATCATTAGACACACCTCTCTATATATTGTATACAGGACCACTTTTGACTATAGTCTCACAAACATATTGAATTTAAACTTTTCTCACAACAAACATGACACATTATACACTTCGTAAAAGTAAAAATTGGGGCAGAGTAGCATTGTGACAGATTGTACATGTGTAGAACAATGAACTCAGAGTGTAAGGGTTTATTTAACCACATAGAAGTAAAGTTAGTAAAAATATCTTTCAGCATTAAGATACTTTGTTGTTCCTCTGGCTTCCATTCAAAACCCCACAACTGCTCGTGTCGCCCCCCTCCACTGGTCCACAGAAACAAACTACTGAACCTCCTTCCTGTTGCCTCTCCTTCCTACACACACACACACACGCACACACACACACACTCTGCCATGCTGCTGTAATTATCACTCAGTGAGACAGCCTCTAACAGCTCCACCTTGCTGACATGCGACATTCAGGAGAGGACACTCTCCAGCGTTATCGCTGAACTCCTCTGCTGGAGGACGGCTGACAGGACGCTCACGTTGGCTAAATCCAAAGCCAAATATTTAAGCATCAAACAGGTAAACAGGCTGCCGAGACCGCTTCGCCCGACCTGCGATTAATAGAGCGCCGGGCAGGGGAAGTTTAGTGCATTAGCTGGGTTGACGGAGTCCACTGATAAGGATGTATAAACAGCTCCACCTTGCAGTGGCTACAGAGAGAACTTGCCCGTCAGAAAAGACTGCTTTCCACCAGGGCCAGGGAGCATGAATATTTTAGATGGGTAAATAATTAATAATTAACAGCAAACAGGCCAGTGATCAAATGGAGCAGCGTGGCAACAGACATGAAAAATCAGACTGGTAAACAAAGACAAGAGGACCCAGATTTCCTCCCCTCTTGCCACCTTCTTTTTTTCCCCCTTTTAAATATGCGCATCTTCAATTGCCCCCCCCGCATTGCCATAAAACCACACACATGCAAAAAAGGCACACGTATGAACACACAAACTCCACATCAGCGACTCTGTCAAACACACACAAAGTGCTGCCATAACCCCTCCATCACTCACTCACATTCATACCCACACTTATTTTCCTTCACACGAATGAAATTTTCACGTATTCCTTGGCGACCCGGGGAATGTGACTGAGCGAGAACACTTGATCTGGCCACCCGCTGTTTTCTGATGGAAAGATTTGCTTTTTAATACAATCGTCACTCCTCCCACCTGGATATGCCACGCCAAGACAAATCCCAGCTGTGTGACTCCAAAACCTGACAGAGCTTAAAAATTCCCTTATTACCATTCCCTTAAAATATCCAGCCACACTAACTCCCGACAATGGTGAAAATGCTAATCACGTCTCTCGGCGGCTTAGAGGAGCATGAAAACAGAGCCGCCAATATGGAGGCTTTGGTGCATGTGCAAAAGTGAGGAAGAAGAAGAAGACGACGATGGCGACAAAGAAGTCCCAGCTTTAATGACACACATTCACAGAAGCGTCATGGCTCTTAAAAGCTGCCTCTCCAAAATCTGTCGCATCTTGCCGCTTGACTTTAGCCAGAGGAGACATTTCATAAAAATCAGACTTAATCGTGTAAACAACACGCAGACAAACAGAAAAACCACTGCAAACAAAAATAAAACAACTCTGGAAGCTGTGCACGGATCGCCTTCAGAGTTAATTTTAAAGTAAGCATTCAGTTCCTTGGAGATTTTAATTAATGCTTTAATATGCAAATAAGTTAGCAGAGATAAAATCATGACAAAACAGATGGCAAGTGTGGGTAATTATTTTGTGAATCCAGCAGGGGTATGTATTAAAGTTATGGCATCGTTTTCCTCAGGCCTCTGCAGCCATGGATGGTGAAGAGGGGAAAAAAAACAAGTATCACTGATGAACTGAGACACAAATGACTTACTCGTGTCTCCAAATGACAAATGAGACCTCAGTGAGTCGGAATACATCACAAAAGACAAGACGTTAAGGATAAGTAATCCTCAGTCACCAGTACCCCTTCATTCTAAATTAGGAAGGGAAATTTAAATGAAAGCACCAACAGTCATTTAAATGCCTGCAGAGCTGAAACACAGAGTGTATCCGTTTTACTATATGAGAGCACCATCAGTAGCCTGTGCTGTTTATAGCAGGCAGGGCGGAGGTCCATTCACACAAGTCAAATCACTATTCATAACACCAAGTCATGTTTTTTATGCCTTAAATAATCCTGTTGACGAAACAATCTCACCACAAGGTCTAATTAGTGGACCGTTTTTAATTGTATCACATGCAGCAGATGGAGTTGTTATGGATGTCATAGATGTTCAAATTTCCATTTTTTTCTTAGCAATTCAAGGACTTCCCCTCCATGCTGGTTCAAAAGTTGAAATTAGAAGTTCATTACTTTGCACGGCAGCTGCATTCTTGCGATACCACGAGATATCATCGTATCAGGCCTCAGGTAAAGGCCTTTACAATCCAGGGACGTGACGAATAAACAACCCGAAAATGCAAAATACTCGCCAAAAAGTCAAACTTAAAACTATTTATACCGGCAGATAACCTAAACTACTGACTCTAAGATTCCTTTTAGAGAAATGCTCTGAGTGCACAGTTGAGCGCATTGTATTTGTCAAGGGCTTTTATTGTGAAAGGTAAAAAAGGATGGAGTGGATCTGGTCTTCGCTGCCCTTGTCAAAGTTAAAATGAGTAATACATTTTGCCATCTTGGTTCAGACTACATAGCCTCTGGGTTGTACTTTATTCGCTTAGCGGAAGTTTAGAACAATCAACCTCGAAATACGATGACGCAAGTATTACACAGTAAAAAATGACATTTTTTACTGTGTAATATTTGCGTTCTGTGTTAAAGTATTTATGACAAAAACAACAAGCCCCAGCATGTGAAGACCTTATAGCGTTTGTGTCCGGACCACCAGTGATACGGACCAATCAGCATCCTGTGAGAAGCTACTGGCAGCACCGTGCGTATTTGAGCGTATGTGTGAGACGCAATGACACGGACAGGCGACCGTACAACCAATGGCGGCTCCTGAAGAGGTTAGCGTAGATGCTGCTGTAGCATCAAGAAAAGATGTTTTCACACTTCTCCCGACTGACTTCGGCAAGAGTTAGATTGACAGATCACTCATCCAATTACCTACCAAGCATTTTTCTAAAGTACCGGCCCTTTTCCAAACAGTATCCAATGATGGCTTCTCAGACCCTCACAACTTGGCAATGAAGATGTGTGATTTGATCGGAAGCTCCAGAACAGCAGTGGCCCTTATGTGATATTGTTTATGAAAAGTTGGCCCACATTTCAGTACCCAACAGTACAGCTCTCTCTCTACATCATCGCGACCTGTTTTTCAGTGGATTCAGATGTGTACCTACGATGATAGCTGCGCCTACCTGCTCCTGTGGAGGGATGTGGTCCAAATCCAGGCTAGCAAGAGACCGGTTGATCCTCAGGGCCAGACACAAGGCCATCAGGCCTCCAACCTTTACTTCATTCTGACGGAGGTCCAGCCGCTGAATCTGACGACTCTCTGCAAGGAACTCTGCCAACGCCACAGCACCTTCACCAGAGAAAAGGTTGAAAGGTTAGAGGGGGCTGGGTTAGCAGCTTAGTAGTAGTTGCAAGGCTAGTTTGATCTTGGAAACCTCTCTTGGCTAGCTACCATAAATCATAAAGTGATGATTGCAAGTTGCATTTCTATCCCTATTCAACACTAATCAGACATGCAAGTGGTTGATATGAAACCAAAGTTGTGAACCACATTTAACACAATTATTCCTAAAAAAATATAGTTATAAATGATATATTATAATGGGCCGAATCTGTACTTCAGTTGTAGATTGAAATACAATCACAAGAATGTTGCTGCATGTAAAAGACTTACTGCACATGTATTGTTGTACCTTCACACGTGATGTTGGCTTGGGCCAGGCCGAGCTGCAGCAACGAGCAGTTCACCATCAGAGGCTCCCTGATCACCTGCATGCCCTCGTTCCCCAGGAGGTTCTCACCCAAATCCAGGACCTGCAGGACCTTCAGCACGGGCTGAAAAACAGCATTCATCTCCACGTTTACCTCGGACCAAACAACTGGAACCAAGGACTTTTCATCACTGCTTTACTTTGACTTTACCACGACAATGAAGCTTTGGTTTAGACTCCGTGTAGCTTTCAGTGTGAAAAGGCTGAGAAGTTTTAATCATCATTATTATTATGCGGTGATTATTATTCCTTTTCAAACTGTTTCCTCTCGTGTTAAATGCTCAGAACTTCTGTTTCCACTCTCCAGAGTCACATTAGCGTTGAAGGTTGATTAGCTGGCGCATAAAGCTGGGGGTGTCTGGGGCACAAGAGGCCCATGTTGCCCAACAGCTTGAAGAGGAACGCGCCACCCACTCCTCGGTTGCCCCCTCGCCTCGCCACCCTTGTTAAACTCCTCTGGTCAGCGTTCTGAAGAGAGAGGGAGCGCGGGGGCGGAAAGGAAGCCAGGAAGGCAACAGACAGACCCGGAGAGCCTCTTCTTTTTGGAGTTAATTTGCACCACGGTGACAACAAACACACTTGAGAGGGTCCCCCCCTTTCTCTCCTCGGCACACACAGGGGCACCGCCACATCCAACGCGTGGCGAGAAGCTTCTCCGGTGAAGAGGGGAGGAGGAGAGGGAGGAAGAGCATCTCGGATGGATATGCACGAGGGATAATAGCAGACAATTAAAGAGGCGACTGCGTGGTTGAGAGTGTGTGAGAGTCGAGCATGGTTGAAGCCTGTCAAACGTAAACCACAGGAGGGTTGGAGTGAGAAGTTTGAGGGGGGTAAGAGTGTGAAACCACCAAAAACACAGTATGCTTTCACACATGACATGCTGGCTTTAAACAAAAAACAGCGGAACTCACAAAGTAGAAAGAAAACAAAAGCCCTGCATGGCATAATCACCTCACCTTTTTTTTATAGAGTAAATTTAGAATCATCATCCAAATTCTAGACCAGGAAGTGGATTTTGGCCCACATCTGCTCCCCTAGTTAGTCTTTCAAAAGACAAGCCACGAGGACAGAGAATAAAAGCACACAGACCAACCAGAAAGGTTAATAACAGCATTCCTCGTCATCATATTCGACACGACCAGCTACGGGTCTAATTATCATCATTACGGCCTGCAAGGACATCTACTTATCTCCTTGACTGGCAGTCTGCATGAGCACCCCTCCTTAACGCGCATCTATTATTTAATCAAACTGTTCCTTCTTTTGGTAGCACTGGAGGAGACAGGGGAAGTGTGTGTTCCACAGTCGCCACTCACATGACAGGAAGGTGCAGTTTATGCTGCCAATCAGGCGGAAGGAATGCATGTTATTAGGAGTGTACAGTGAAACGTGTGGAGGCGGGACTTTTGGGTGGTGGGGGGTTTCTCTGGATGAGGCCGCCGCAATATATAAAGGAAAGCAGGTATCAGTTGGACAGTTTAACTCGGTTTAACAAAGCTTAGAGGGTTTCTGTGATCACTTCATGGTCAGACATAACATGTTCGTTACACAGAACCATCTGAGAAGCCGAACTCTTGCAGGAGCAGAAGAGCAAAAACATCCCTTCCATTGAATAAAGCCTTCAGTGTCGTTCTTTGCTCTTCTATCAATGAAGAAATACTCTCCAGTTCCGATGGAACTGGAGAGTATTGCAGCATCTGCGCTAATCTCTTCAGGAGTCGCCATTGTTGTTAGGAACAGTCTCCTCCCCGTGTCGTTTCTCACACACACTTAAGCCACACCCCTAGCTGCCAGTAGCTAGTCAGACTCATTGGACATAAATGCATCACCTAAAGCCTGACAAGATGGAATTCTGTGGGATATGTGATCCTGAGATTCTTCCCTCTTTCTGTCTCCTTCCCTGTTAATGTTTCCTTGCAGAGCTGTGGCAGAGGTAACACAAATACTGTATCTTTGTTATGACCTATTAGAGTTGTCTAACTCAGACTGTTGAAGCCTCATGTTAGCTTCAGATAAACTTTGTAATGAGTTGAACATGGAATGAGGGATGTGGATTTTGTGACGCATCACTACATTAGAATAGTAACGAGGAACAAATCTATTAATCCTTTTAAGGGTTCAACACAAAAGTTAAGCAGCCCCTGTAACAAATCATTTCCCCTTAAAATTACAAGTACAAGTTACTTTAATGACGAGAAATGGCGGGATAGTGACTCGGATTATACTGCACAAGTTGTGAGAGAGTTTTTTACTAAACGGATGTTTTGAAATGCGGCCTCCACTTATTTCAATTCATCAAGACTTTTCTCTGTGTTTGGATTCTCAGTTCACCGTGGAGGCACGAGAGAAAAACAACGTTCTCTTCAAGAATTCAAGGTAACACACTGTGAGTAATAGATATACAAATGGTCCCTTTTGTGGGAGAAGTATTCCTTTGAAGTTACATTGTGAGGATAACTACGGCCGCTACGGAGAAACCGCTGCACTTAGACTGAAGTTTCGGATGTCCGTGGAGAAAAGAAAAGGTCTGTTCTTTGCCCTTGGAACATATATGTAATGCTGACTTTTGGCATTAATGGATTTTGTTCCAAACTAAAAGCTGGTATCATGATCCTCACCAGAGCCTTGGCCAGATGGATCATTCCATTTGCGGTGATCTGGTTGTTCCTCAGCAGTAAGACCCTCACACCTGCCGTCTGCCGCCTCAGACCATCACACAGCTCCTCCAAACCTGCAAAGTGAAAAAACACAACCAAACAACTTGCCATTGTAGTAACTAAACAGGTTCAGTTAATTATTAATTACATCTAATAATTCCGCATTGTATTTGTAAGCTAAATGGCACTGATGGAGAGGAGAGGGTTGCTATGTGCTTAACCTTTCCACGTGTGAGATCATCTTAAAGCTGGACTGTGCATGTCTGCAAACTGTGTTTACCTATCCTGTTGCTTTGGTGTGTTTTCTTTTAAGCTGGCAGCCAAAGTGTTACTAATGATTAATGAGGTTATGTGTCTCAATTGCAAACAACTTCTGTGAACATGTGCTCTGCCTCCCATTCACACGAGTGTCATGCCTCCCATGACACTGTGGGAATCCATTTCGCAGCGAAAAATGTTTGCCTCGGATTTAAAGGCGTTGTGCAACATTCTGGGAACTACGCTTATACGATTTCTTTCAGAGAGTGAGATGTGAAGATTAACAACCATGTGACTTCTTCTCTAACCACAAGTCGTTGTTTTCACATTTTTGTTTTACATCAACTTACACGAAACATTTTTTACCAATCGTTTATTTTCAAAATGTTCAACTAAATCCTTTCAGAAACAATTATTCAGAGTAAATTAATTCATTTGCACTTCACACATTGAGTGTGTGACATATCAAATAGATCTGTGATTCCATTGGCTGAATGTAAAAAGATGTTGAACTCTGACCTGTGAATTCGCAGCTCAAAAGAATAGTTGGACATCTGGCAAATATGCTTATTCAAGCTCGTTCTGAGTTAGATGCCAGGACTGACATCAATCTCATGTCCTGTGCATTAAGCACAAAGCTAGAGTCAGGACCAGACACTGTATATAGAGATGGAGGACATGACCACTACCGAAAGTGAAGCCAAAACATCCAGATCGCCCCCTGGTGGCTAGCTGCGGTATCGGTCATAAACCCCCTCCCTCTGTGCTAATGGCAGCAGCAATGAAGTTTTCATCGCGCTGTTGTATATTAAATTGTTAATTGATGTGATGAATTATGATTTAATTGTTTATTTGATGCTATGAAAAGGGGGGGTGACATCATAATTGACAGCTGGGATTGACAGCTGCTCTGAGTGACGTAGTCGTGGACTCTGAGACTCTGGAATTGTATGAGAGAGGAGATGTAACTCTAACCATCCATAACTGTCACTATGCTGTGCAACACAACATGTGTCAATTTGATCATAAATGTAGTTATAGAGATATAATAATTTTGTCCCTTTAGCAAAACAGCTCCCGTTGTGCTAGCATAGCAGCTAGGTGGCTCACGCTAACAAGCTGGGTTTTGTCTTTAATATTCTTCAGCTCTTCTCAGGCTCCTCTTCTCGCCAAAATCACTGACTCAGTAGATGATACCAATGATGTTCTGGGTGGTTTTAAATACCCCCTGTAGAGCCCTCCTGTCCTGTGCCATACACATCCCACACCAGTTTGTAATGTTTGCAGTCAAGAGGCTTTCTATTCTTCCTCAATGTGGCTCCATCACCCCCGGATCACAACCACACAGATTCTGGCTCCAAATAATGTCAAGATGGCAGCTCCCATATCTGGGATATTTTGCCTTAATTTACAGTGGGATGAAGTGGAGACGCATCGTCCATCTATATACGTATACAGTGTATGGTGAGCACATGGTTAGCTTAGCTTAGCATAAAGACTGGACACAGGGAGAAACAGCTAGCCTGGCTCTATCCAAGGTTAAAAACACGGCCTTCAACACCTCCAAATACCTCTTTTCAACTTTTAAGGCAGGTGCTCTTTGTTACTATATAAACCTTATTTCATTGTTATTTTATCATTCAGCACTCACCACACCAAACATGTCCTCCATTAAATACATTTCATTAATAGGATGAACCCATGGGTTCTCAATTAGACAAAACCGAGTGCTTTGAATAAATATACATTTTTTGTTCTGTAACAAGGATGAACATCCTACCAGCATCTGCTACAACATTGCTGCTGAGCTCCAATGTCTGTAAAGTGGTGTTGTAGCGCAGCAGGTCTCCTAAATGCAGGGCATCCTGGTATCTGTTCAGCAGGTTGTTGGTAAGGTGGAGCTCTTTCAAAGCCTTGTTTGACTTCAGTGCACCAACTACAAGCAGCGGCAAAAGAAAAGGTCAACAAAAGATAAGAAACTGGATCCAGAATTTACATTACTACCGTAAAGTACAATCACGTTCCTCAAACTGTTGAATTACGTAGCTTGAAAGACAAATACTGGCAGACATGTGTGTGACTTTAAGATTTGTGTAATTTGTTTGATTAATAAATGCTAAATCAACTTTGTCAGTGCTTCTCTGTTGAGAGAATCAATATTCAATGAAGATTCAGGGTGTCAGCAAGTTGTGCGAGTTCGGTAATCTCTGGTTGTCTTAACATGACATGGGACAAATGTCCCCCTGCCGGGTCAGTGGCCCTAAACCTCCGACTATGACACTCTAGATTTCCCTCTAGCGTCAGCCTTGGACGGGTCAGTTTCCGCTTGTTTTATGCATAGTGTCTTTTTAAAATAATTTTCAGAGGAAATTCGCAATGTACATCCATCCACTCCCCAAGCAGACTTCCTTGCTCTTTATATGTCAGTTGCTCTGCGTGTCTAATAATGGATGGGTTTACATTGGAGTTTGTTGAAAGCCCAGTGCGTCATGCAGACGCTAAATGGAGCCTTGGTCCGGTAGTATCAGCTGCTGACGGTCACTGACTAAGCGTCGCTATTTGCCGAGCTGGGAGTGAGAACAGGTTAGATATGCAACTTAACCATTGGGTCACCAGTAAAAACTGCGAAACACAATTTATTTCGTGAAGTTATTCTGAGTTGAGTGAGTGTCTTGACTTGATATCTGAGCAGAGCAGTAGCAGTGGTTGTTGATGGGAAGCCAGTTGGGGACCAGGTCCTTGTCACTGGGATAATGTGAAGCTCCCACATGTTACACACAGCTGTCGAAGCTCCTGGCTGGAAGGTAAAATGATCGGAAGCATATGCCTGTCTATAAACTCACAGCAACAGAGAAGTCAGCAGTGCTGAGGACCGGAGTGTACGGAGATTTACTCCTCTAACTTTCGATGGAACCAGCCCCTCCCACCCCCCCCCCAAATTAAGACGTATGGATCTTTGTAAATTGATGTTAGATATGATCCAGTAGAATGTCCTCTGAGAAGCCAAACATGGGGCCTTCAGGTTGTAACTGTGATAGACTGATTGATGTCGAGTGAACTTGAGCATGAAAACGAAGCACAGCAGGACTCGCCACCTGCTGCAATTACTGCGGTAAGGATCGAGTGGCACTCCGTCACCATTCTAACGTGAACAAGCCATTGTTGGAGCCAGAGTTGTGACTCCCCAGCACAGGGGACCTTACAAAACACCAGTTAACTTCCACGGCCCTCTCTTCCAAATGTCAGTGTGTACGCCAGTTAGATGGATCTTGTCACTTTGGTACTTTGTCACATATTTGATTGTGTTTTGGAGATATATCTTGTATTTATATTTATTTGTGTAATGTGTACTGTACTGCGGTACACATGTGTCAGTGTTGCCTGGGCCCTCGCTGCCCCTCGCATCCAGATCGATGCGGTAGATTTGATCAAGCCTGTTGGGCTGCATGTGGAATGCCAACATTGTCATCAGGCACAGGGGGAGTCAAATGGTGGAATCGGTGGGATTGATCTGGTCGAGTCCGCCGCGAGCGCCCAATCCCGCAATCAGAGGCCCCACCGATCGAAGGCAATGATCCTCAGCCGGGACCCCCCGTCGGGGAGGGAAGGATGGGAGGTGGCGCTGGGCTCAGCTAAGGCAGAGAGGATGGGGTGGAGTGAGAGATGAGCGGGGGGGGGGGGGGGGAGTTGTTGTGAGACCCCAAAATATCAAAGAGATCCAGAAAATGGCAGAAAATGTTGGAGGAGCAAGTTGCTGTCGGGAAGAGTGGGCAGCATACTGCGTCCATTTGGTTCTCTGTCTGCTCCCAGCTGAGAGGAGATGAGAGGCGGTGTTCACTGATCTTTTTGTCCCAACACATAATCAAAAATAGGGATTGTCTTACCAGGACATCTGGTGATATTCTAAAAAATATTGTGATTTTATTTGATGATATAATGAAAATGCATGCGACTGTCCATGTACTGTATGTGTGTGTCCATCCATGTGCAGCCCTCAACCCCCCTCTGAGTGTTGTTCGCCCGTGGCTAGGGTATTTCTATGTGTGGATATACATCCAGTAATTGTGTACGTGTGTGTGGGGGACATGTGACCCTTCCAATATCCAACTCCCCCATTCCCCTTCTCCATCGTTCAGAGATAGAACAACAACCAATCAATGAAGGTCAGGGAGGACAGACCTCGCTGAAGTGGATGAGCTTTATTTTCTTTCTTCTTTTATGTCAAATGACCCTTTAAATCATTTGTAGGAAACAATTTCAGTGTTTCTATATGCTGTAAGTGTGTGTGAACAAGTGTGGCTGTGGTACCATGTCTGTGTAGTATGCCTGGGAGTGTGTAGAGATCAAATACAATGAAAGCAAATCTATTCATCGATCTATCTATTTATATTTTTGTTTGAGAGATTCTACATGGCTCCAAAAATTGTATAGTGAATATGTGTGTGTGTGTGTGTGTGTGTGTGTGTGTGTGTGTGTGTGTGTGTGTGTGTGTGTGTGTCCTGGCTGCCATAGATGTGTGCAGCGGTGTGTAAAGTGACAGGTAAGAGATTAGAACTGTAATCCCGGTCCAGACCTGCAGAGAGGGTCACAGGTCAAAATCTGGTCCTGCTGGCCACAGGACACACCCAAACACACACACACACACATACACACACTCATTCACCAATGCCTGCAGGCACGCATGAATTTACGCTCACAGTCCACACTTGCACAGGAAAAAATGATTAAACAAACAAAAGCAAAAGATCAGGTATGTGCAGTGAGAGTGAACTGTGGGTGTGTACATCATACCCAGTGTGTACAGTGGCATGCCGCTGAGCTGGGCGTTGTGAAGGTGCAGCACTGTGAGCCGGCTGGTCAGCAGAGCTTTGGATAGACACTGGGCAGGGTAGTCGACCACGGGCACATTACACACGTCCAGTCTGGACAGACGCACGCTCTGCAACAGACACACAGTGAATAACAGACGCACGCACAAAGAGACAGTTCAAAACGTATCAGAATGTCTAATCTCCCAGAGAAAGAACGATGTATGGTGGAAGAAAGAGCTTCACTATCACTCAGGCCTGTCTCAGAAGAAAAGTGCAGAAGGCGGTTCTGAGTGTTCCACTCTCGCACTGGACCGGCCTGTCTGTCCTCCCTCCCTGACATCAAACACTTAGGAGAAACGATGAGGAAGAACAAAACCAGCCTGACTGACGGCAAGGTCCAGTCGATACTGTCGGGGGGTTGGTCGGGGAACATATGGGCCGTCATAGGTACGGGATTGGGTAGGTAGAATGATACTGGAAGTAGCTGAGCAGAGATTTGGAGGGTAATAATATTGTTTTATCATTTGCTTTATTATATTTAATGTCGTGTTTGTGTCCACCCGACGAATCTAAGAATCTATTTTTTTTTATTTAGCTCTGGCTGTTCTTGGTCTCTACATACTTCAGAGAAACACAATATCTGTCTCTTTAGCTGCTAAAAGCTCCACCACGTTCACCAGCTAGTCACTAACTGTCTGTGTGCTGCTTCCAAAATCCAAAACCGGAGAAAAGTCTTGATGAATTGAACAGCCAAACCACATGAAAACATCAGTTTACAGACTCTCACAAAGCTCGTGCAAGTCTCATTAATCCAGTAGAATGCTCACTACTCCCCGAACACATGCACGCTAAAACCTGATCATTTAAAACACTTTGGACTCGCTTGGATGAGTAGCACGCCTGTGCAAGCATGAGACATTAGCGACTTTAAAGGAGACATATCATGCTCATTTTCAGGTTGATACTTGTGTTTCGGGTTTCTACTTTAACATGTTGGCATGCTTTAATGTTAAAAAGACTCATTGTTTTTCTCGTATTGTCTGTGTGAATATACCTTTATTCACGCTCTGTCAGCAACGCTCCGTTTTAGCGCCTGTCTCTTTAAGCCCCCCCTCCCAAAAAAAGCCCAGTCTGTTCTGATTGGTCAGCGTTTTCCGGGCTTCCGCATCGAAGCTGTCGGCGTCTTCAGAATGTCACTGCAGCCGGGGACTCACTGTGTGTGTCAACTGCACCTAGACCTGCTTTATGATAAAAAAGAAGACATGGAAATCCCACTTTCTACAATATGGGACTTTTAAATCATTAAGCACGGCCACATTTACTTCAATCAAGACTTTTCTCCGTGTTTGGATTCTTGGTTGACGGTGGAGGTGTGAGAGGACTATGTGACTGGCAGGTACCCAGATAGCTGTTAGCTAGCCAGCTACATTAACGCCGGATTGCCCCACCGCACCTCCTATTTCACAGATTTACTTTCGCTGTGTTTTGCCGTATTTATTTTTCAGAAAAATGTTGCTCATAAAAACTATAGTGGGTTGTTTTTGTTAAGAAACCAGATAGCTTCACTTTGCAAGGTGGCATCAACCTCATCACCCCACACCGTTAAGCACCGCGCTAGTGTGAGCCGCAGAGAGCAAAATATATCATATTGTAGCGGACTCTCCATTCATCCATCTTTTCTCAGCCGCGGGAGCAGCAGGGTAATGTCTCTCTCCTCATCAAACTCTGAGGACATCATCCACCAGAATCTGTGTTCAACACAAGCAGCCATGCTACGTGTCTTTTCTGTGTTGTCTTCAGTTGGGCACGGTCAGTGTGTAACTATGATAACGTGATCGGAGTCAAAGAGAGAAGTTGATCATCTTTAATTTCTTGTATCTTCTACAATATTAGTTTTAATTTATGTTCACAAAAGAACACAGAAAGAACATGAAAGAAAACACGTGTGTGTATCTTTCAGGACCTTTGTCTCGCTCAGAGGCCATCCTTACCATAAGAACACTACTTTAGGAGCACGCACATTGAGACAGATGGTGTTACCACGCTTTTGAACTCCACCATTTTTTCCCTCATATATTCATGACTTTATAATCTCATAAATTTGTGAGTTTTTTTCTCGTAAATTTACGACTTTAATCTCTGAGTTTTTTTTCTTCGAGTATAACCCCCCCTCCCCCGGCTCCGTAGTTATTATATTTTTAACTTGCAGTGGCTCTAGTACTCCGTTGTAGAGTGCGTTTCCCTCCAAACGTCAGACAGCACATTGAGCTTGCCAATTTGATGAAGGAAATGTCAGTTCTCCACAATGCCAAAGGAATGAACCAAAATAGTACTAAAATAGTGAGGAGAAAACTGTTAAAGTAAGTTCATTTAAAGAGAGAGAGAGTCCTTACGTTAGTGAAGAAAATAATCTTAACTGGAGGTCATGCTCTAACTCCTTGCATTGTGTTCCCTCATCCTGTCCCGCTTTGATCGCACAGACACGGAAGTCAGTCGCTGGTAACATTTGGGCCGACTGTTTCTCCCCCCACAGCTAATCAGTTATGCTGCTAATGCTATCTGTGATGCTGCAGCGATGCCGCGTGTGGCGGCGTTTTGATGTGTTTATGTATCGTGTTCGCAGTGGGAGAACTTCTCACCCTGTTTGCTCTGCCCTGCGTCTTCAAACCATGTAATGTGCAACAAACTCACTTTCTAGGATGTACATTATCCCCCAGAGAAAGCCTACAAGAAAAGATTACTATTCCACTGCGTCAGCCAACCTGCTTTATCAAATGAGCGAGGGCCCTCCAACACAATGTTCCCATACTGCTGTTGTCAGAAATGTCAAGATGGGTTGTAGATTCATAGTACAAAATCATATCCAGCAAGGACGATGCTCCCTGCAAGAGAGAGAAAATAGGGAGGGAGAGAAAAAAAAATGAAGAAAGCAAAGCGCCAAATTTGACAGGAATGTTATGAAGTTCTTTTGGAAGGAAAAAAATAGCCTCTAATCTGATACAGGGAAGGCCTGAATATGAAACTGTATTGGAAGAGCGAAGATGAGGAAAATAAGTTTTGCTCATAAAACTCACATTTTCTTCCAGTTGGGCTGCTTGCAGATTGATGAAATCAAAGTGCAGCGATTTCAGAACGACTTCCAGAGCTTCACAGGAGCGCTGGTCTAATCGCTCACCTTGATAGAGGCAAGCAATCAAATGGAAGATAATTGGGAGGCTGTTTGCTAACAGGCAAAAATTGCACGGCTCTAAATGCGCTTTATCCTTTTTTTTTCTGAAATGAACATTTCAGCAGAAATCACGCCAAACAACTTCCTTTATGGGAAAAGTTGATCTGCTGGCATGTGTGTGTGTGTGTGTGTGTGTGTGTGTGTGTGTGTGTGTGTGTGT